>NC_086447.1:352192477-352397477 GCF_028390025.1 Pseudophryne corroboree | reverse complement strand
CGACACAGAGGTAGAGCAGTGGACTACTGTACCGTACTGCTATATATATACTGGTGGTCAGCAAAATTCTGCACTGTCCTCCTACTATATACTGCACACAACTAAAATGCAGCACAGGTATCGATGCATAGTATACTTGACGACACAGAGGTAGAGCAGTGGACTACTGTACCATACTGCTATATATATACTGGTGGTCAGCAAAATTCTGCACTGTCCTCCTACTATATACTGCACACAACTAAAATGCAGCACAGGTATGGATGCATAGTATACTTGACGACACAGAGGTAGAGCAGTGGACTACTGTACCATACTGCTATATATACACTGGTGGTCAGCAAAATTCTGCACTGTCCTCCTACTATATACTGCGCACAACTAAAATGCAGCACAGGTATGGATTAGAGATGTGCACTTGAAATTTTTCGGGTTTTGTGTTTTGGTTTTGGGTTCGGTTCCGCGGCCGTGTTTTGGGTTCGACCGCGTTTTGGCAAAACCTCACCGAATTTTTTTTGTCGGATTCGGGTGTGTTTTGGATTCAGGTGTTTTTTTCAAAAAACACTAAAAAACAGCTTAAATCATAGAATTTGGGGGTCATTTTGATCCCAAAGTATTATTAACCTCAAAAACCATAATTTCCACTCATTTTCAGTCTATTCTGAACACCTCACACCTCACAATATTATTTTTAGTCCTAAAATTTGCACCGAGGTCGCTGGATGACTAAGCTAAGCGACCCTAGTGGCCGACACAAACACCTGGCCCATCTAGGAGTGTCACTGCAGTGTCACGCAGGATGGCCCTTCCAAAAAACACTCTCCAAACAGCACATGACGCAAAAAAAAAAAGAGGCGCAATGAGGTAGCTGTGTGAGTAAGATAAGCGACCCTAGTGGCCGACACAAACACCTGGCCCATCTAGGAGTTGCACTGCAGTGTCACGCAGGATGGCCCTTCCAAAAAACACTCCCCAAACAGCACATGACGCAAAGAAAAAAAGAGGCGCAATGAGGTAGCTGTGTGAGTAAGCTAAGCGACCCTAGTGGCCGACACAAACACCTGGCCCATCTAGGAGTGGCACTGCAGTGTCACGCAGGATGGCCCTTCCAAAAAACACTCCCCAAACAGCACATGACGCAAAGAAAAAAAGAGGCGCAATGAGGTAGCTGTGTGAGTAAGCTAAGCGACCCTAGTGGCCGACACAAACACCTGGCCCATCTAGGAGTGGTACTGCAGTGTCACGCAGGATGGCCCTTCCAAAAAACACTCCCCAAACAGCACATGACGCAAAGAAAAAAAGAGGCGCAATGAGGTAGCTGTGTGAGTAAGATAAGCGACCCTAGTGGCCGACACAAACACCTGGCCCATCTAGGAGTGGCACTGCAGTGTCACACAGGATGGCCCTTCCAAAAAACACTCCCCAAACAGCACATGACGCAAAGAAAAAAAGAGGCGCAATGAGGTAGCTGTGTGAGTAAGCTAAGCGACCCTAGTGGCCGACACAAACACCTAGCCCATCTAGGAGTGGCACTGCAGTGTCACGCAGGATGGCCCTTCCAAAAAACACTCCCCAAACAGCACATGACGCAAAGAAAAAAAGAGGCGCAATGAGGTAGCTGTGTGAGTAAGATAAGCGACCCTAGTGGCCGACACAAACACCTGGCCCATCTAGGAGTGGCACTGCAGTGTCACGCAGGATGGCCCTTCCAAAAAACACTCCCCAAACAGCACATGACGCAAAGAAAAAAAGAGGCGCAATGAGGTAGCTGTGTGAGTAAGCTAAGCGACCCTAGTGGCCGACACAAACACCTGGCCCATCTAGGAGTGGCACTGCAGTGTCACGCAGGATGGCCCTTCCAAAAAACACTCCCCAAACAGCACATGACACAAAGAAAAAAAGAGGCGCAATGAGGTAGCTGTGTGAGTAAGCTAAGCGACCCTAGTGGCCGACACAAACACCTGGCCCATCTAGGAGTGGCACTGCAGTGTCACGCAGGATGGCCCTTCCAAAAAACACTCCCCAAACAGCACATGACACAAAGAAAAAAAGAGGCGCAATGAGGTAGCTGTGTGAGTTAGCTAAGCGACCCTAGTGGCTGACACAAACACCTGGCCCATCTAGGAGTGGCACTGCAGTGTCACGCAGGATGGCCCTTCCAAAAAACACTCCCCAAACAGCACATGACGCAAAGAAAAAAAGAGGCGCAATGAGGTAGCTGTGTGAGTAAGCTAAGCGACCCTAGTGGCCGACACAAACACCTGGCCCATCTAGGAGTGGCACTGCAGTGTCACGCAGGATGGCCCTTCCAAAAAACACTCCCCAAACAGCACATGATGCAAAGAAAAAAAGAGGCGCAATGAGGTAGCTGTGTGAGTAAGCTAAGCGACCCTAGTGGCCGACACAAACACCTGGCCCATCTAGGAGTGGCACTGCAGTGTCACGCAGGATGGCCCTTCCAAAAAACACTCCCCAAACAGCACATGACGCAAAGAAAAAAAGAGGTGCAATGAGGTAGCTGTGTGAGTAAGCTAAGCGACCCTAGTGGCCGACACAAACACCTGGCCCATCTAGGAGTGGCACTGCAGTGTCACGCAGGATGGCCCTTCAAAAAAATACTCCCCAAACAGCACATGACGCAAAGAAAAATTAAAGAAAAAAGAGGTGCAAGATGGAATTGTCCTTGGGCCCTCCCACCCACCCTTATGTTGTATAAACAGGACATGCACACTTTAACCAACCCATCATTTCAGTGACAGGGTCTGCCACACGACTGTGACTGAAATGACGGGTTGGTTTGGACCCCCACCAAAAAAGAAGCAATTAATCTCTCCTTGCACAAACTGGCTCTACAGAGGCAAGATGTCCACCTCATCATCATCCTCCGATATATCACCGTGTACATCCCCCTCCTCACAGATTATCAATTCGTCCCCACTGGAATCCACCATCTCAGCTCCCTGTGTACTTTGTGGAGGCAATTGCTGCTGGTCAATGTCTCCACGGAGGAATTGATTATAATTCATTTTAATGAACATCATCTTCTCCACATTTTCTGGAAGTAACCTCGTACGCCGACTGCTGACAAGGTGAGCGGCGGCACTAAACACTCTTTCGGAGTACACACCTGTGGGAGGGCAACTTAGGTAGAATAAAGCCAGTTTGTGCAAGGGCCTCCAAATTGCCTCTTTTTCCTGCCAGTATAAGTACGGACTGTCTGACGTGCCTACTTGGATGCGGTCACTCATATAATCCTCCACCATTCTTTCAATGGGGAGAGAATCATATGCAGTGACAGTAGACGACATGTCCGTAATCGTTGTCAGGTCCTTCAGTCCGGACCAGATGTCAGCATCAGCAGTCGCTCCAGACCGCCCTGCATCACCGCCAGCGGGTGGGCTCGGAATTCTGAGCCTTTTCCTCGCACCCCCAGTTGCGGGAGAATGTGAAGGAGGAGATGTTGACAGGTCGCGTTCCGCTTGACTTGACAATTTTCTCACCAGCAGGTCTTTGAACCCCAGCAGACTTGTGTCTGCCGGAAAGAGAGATCCAAGGTAGGTTTTAAATCTAGGATCGAGCACGGTGGCCAAAATGTAGTGATCTGATTTCAACAGATTGACCACCCGTGAATCCTTGTTAAGCGAATTAAGGGCTCCATCCACAAGTCCCACATGCCTAGCGGAATCGCTCCGTGTTAGCTCCTCCTTCAATGTCTCCAGCTTCTTCTGCAAAAGCCTGATGAGGGGAATGACCTGACTCAGGCTGGCAGTGTCTGAACTGACTTCACGTGTGGCAAGTTCAAAGGGCAGCAGAACCTTGCACAACGTTGAAATCATTCTCCACTGCGCTTGAGACAGGTGCATTCCACCTCCTATATCGTGCTCAATTGTATAGGCTTGAATGGCCCTTTGCTGCTCCTCCAACCTCTGAAGCATATATAGGGTTGAATTCCACCTCGTTACCACTTCTTGCTTCAGATGATGGCAGGGCAGGTTCAGGCGTTTTTGGTGTTGCTCCAGTCTTCTGTACGTGGTGCCTGTACGCCGAAAGTGTCCCGCAATTCTTCTGGCCACCGACAGCATCTCTTGCACTCCCCTGTCATTTTTTTAAAAATTCTGCACCACCAAATTCAAGGTATGTGCAAAACATGGGACGTGCTGGAATTTGCCCATATTTAATGCACACACAATATTGCTGGCGTTGTCCGATGCCACAAATCCACAGGAGAGTCCAATTGGGGTAAGCCATTCCGCGATGATCTTCCTCAGTTGCCGTAAGAGGTTTTCAGCTGTGTGCGTATTCTGGAAACCGGTGATACAAAGCGTAGCCTGCCTAGGAAAGAGTTGGCGTTTGCGAGATGCTGCTACTGGTGCCGCCGCTGCTGTTCTTGCGGCGGGAGTCCATACATCTACCCAGTGGGCTGTCACAGTCATATAGTCCTGACCCTGCCCTGCTCCACTTGTCCACATGTCCGTGGTTAAGTGGACATTGGGTACAACTGCATTTTTTAGGACACTGGTGAGTCTTTTTCTGACGTCCGTGTACATTCTCGGTATCGCCTGCCTAGAGAAGTGGAACCTAGATGGTATTTGGTAACGGGGGCACACTACCTCAAGAAATTGTCTAGTTCCCTGTGAACTAACGGCGGATACCGGACGCACGTCTAACACCAACATAGTTGTCAAGGCCTCAGTTATCCGCTTTGCAACAGGATGACTGCTGTGATATTTCATCTTCCTCGCAAAGGACTGTTGGACAGTCAATTGCTTGGTGGAAGTAGTAAAAGTGGGCTTACGACTTCCCCTCTGGGATGACCATCGACTCCCAGCAGCAACAACAGCAGCGCCAGCAGCAGTAGGCGTTACACGCAAGGATGCATCGGAGGAATCCCAGGCAGGAGAGGACTCGTCAGAATTGCCAGTGACATGGTCTGCAGGACTATTGGCATTCCTGGGGAAGGAGGAAATTGACACTGAGGGAGTTGGTGGGGTGGTTTGCGTGAGCTTGGTTACAAGAGGAAGGGATTTACTGGTCAGTGGACTGCTTCCGCTGTCGCCCAAAGTTTTTGAACTTGTCACTGACTTATTATGAATGCGCTGCATGTGACGTATAAGGGAGGATGTTCCGAGGTGGTTAACGTCCTTACCCCTACTTATTACAGCTTGACAAAGGCAACACACGGCTTGACAAATGTTGTCCGCATTTCTGTTGAAATACTTCCACACCGAAGAGCTGATTTTTTTGGTATTTTCACCAGGCATGTCAACGGCCATATTCCTCCCACGGACAACAGGTGTCTCCCCGGGTGCCTGACTTAAACAAACCACCTCACCATCAGAATCCTCCTTGTCAATTTCCTCCCCAGCGCCAGCAACACCCATATCCTCCTCATCCTGGTGTACTTCAACACTGACATCTTCAATCTGACTATCAGGAACTGGACTGCGGGTGCTCCTTCCAGCACTTGCAGGGGGCGTGCAAATGGTGGAAGGCGCATGCTCTTCACGTCCAGTGTTGGGAAGGTCAGGCATCGCAACCGACACAATTGGACTCTCCTTGTGGATTTGGGATTTCGAAGAACGCACAGTTCTTTGCGGTGCTTTTGCCAGCTTGAGTCTTTTCATTTTTCTAGCGAGAGGCTGAGTGCTTCCATCCTCATGTGAAGCTGAACCACTAGCCATGAACATAGGCCAGGGCTTCAGCCGTTCCTTGCCACTCCGTGTGGTAAATGGCATATTGGCAAGTTTACGCTTCTCCTCCGACAATTTTATTTTAGATTTTTGAGTCCTTTTTTTACTGATATTTGGTGTTTTGGATTTTACATGCTCTGTACTATGACATTGGGCATCGGCCTTGGCAGACGACGTTGCTGGCATTTCATCGTCTCGGCCATGACTAGTGGCAGCAGCTTCAGCACGAGGTGGAAGTCGATCTTGATCTTTCCCTAATTTTGGAACCTCAACATTTTTGTTCTCCATATTTTAATAGGCACAACTAAAAGGCACCTCAGGTAAACAATGGAGATGGATGGATACTAGTATACTTATGGATGGACAAGCGACTGCCGACACAGAGGTAGCTACTGCCGTGGACTACCGTACTGTGGCCCTCATTCCGAGTTGATCGCTCGCAAGGCGAATTTAGCAGAGTTGCTCAGGCTAAGCCTACGCCTACTGGGAGTGTATCTTAGCTTCTTAAAATTGCGACCGATGTATTCGCAATATTGCGATTACAAACTACTTAGCAGTTTCAGAGTAGCTTCAGACTTACTCGGCATCTGCGATCAGTTCAGTGCTTGTCGTTCCTGGTTTGACGTCATAAACACACCCAGCGTTCGCCCAGACACTCCCCCGTTTCTCCGGCCACTCCTGCGTTTTTTCCGGAAACGGTAGCGTTTTTATCCACACGCCCCGAAAACGCTGTGTTTCCGCCCAGTAACACCCATTTCCTGTCAATCACACTACGATCGCCGGAGCGAAGAAAAAGCCGTGAGTAAAAATACTATCTTCATTGTAAAATTACTTGGCGCAGTCGCAGTGCGATTATTGCGCATGCGTACTAAGCGGACTTTCACTGCGATGCGATGAAAATTACCGAGCGAACGACTCGGAATGAGGGCCCGTGTCAGCTGCTAATATAGACTGGATGATAATGAGATAAAATTAAAATATATATATATATCACACTAGTACTGCAGCCGGACAGGTATATATTATGTAATGATGGACCTGCTGGACACTGTCTGTCAGCACTGCAGACTCCTAAAGTAAGCTACTAGTATCAAGAAGATAGAAGAAAAAAAATAAACCACGGGTAGGTGGTATACAATTATGGATGGACGAGCGACTGCCGACACAGAGGTAGCTACAGCCGTGGACTACCGTACTGTGTCTGCTGCTAATATAGACTGGATGATAATGAGATAAAATTAAAATATATATATATATCACACTAGTACTGCAGCCGGACAGGTATATATTATGTAATGACGGACCTGCTGGACACTGTCTGTCAGCACTGCAGACTCCTAAAGTAAGCTACTAGTATCAAGAAGATAGAAAAAAAAAATAAACCACGGGTAGGTGGTATACAATTATGGATGGACGAGCGACTACCGACACAGAGGTAGCTACAGCCGTGGACTACCGTACTGTGTCTGCTGCTAATATAGACTGGATGATAATGAGATAAAATTAAAATATATATATATATATATCACACTAGTACTGCAGCCGGACAGGTATATATTATGTAATGACGGACCTGCTGGACACTGTCTGTCAGACTCAGCACTGCAGACACCTAAAGTAAGCTACTAGTATCAAGAATATAGAAGAAGAAAAAAACCACGGGTAGGTGGTATACAATTATGGATGGACGAGCGACTGCCGACACAGAGGTAGCTACAGCCGTGGACTACCGTACTGTGTCTGCTGCTAATATAGACTGGATGATAATGAGATAAAATTAAAATATATATATATATCACACTAGTACTGCAGCCGGACAGGTATATATTATGTAATGACGGACCTGCTGGACACTGTCTGTCAGCACTGCAGACTCCTAAAGTAAGCTACTAGTATCAAGAAGATAGAAAAAAAAAATAAACCACGGGTAGGTGGTATACAATTATGGATGGACGAGCGACTGCCGACACAGAGGTAGCTACAGCCGTGGACTACCGTACTGTGTCTGCTGCTAATATAGACTGGATGATAATGAGATAAAATTAAAATATATATATATATCACACTAGTACTGCAGCCGGACAGGTATATATTATGTAATGACGGACCTGCTGGACACTGTCTGTCAGCACTGCAGACTCCTAAAGTAAGCTACTAGTATCAAGAAGATAGAAAAAAAAAACCCACGGGTAGGTGGTATACAATTATGGATGGACGAGCGACTGCCGACACAGAGGTAGCTACAGCCGTGGACTACCGTACTGTGTCTGCTGCTAATATAGACTGGATGATAATGAGATAAAATTAAAATATATATATATATATCACACTAGTACTGCAGCCGGACAGGTATATATTATGTAATGACGGACCTGCTGGACACTGTCTGTCAGCACTGCAGACTCCTAAAGTAAGCTACTAGTATCAAGAAGATAGAAAAAAAAAATAAACCACGGGTAGGTGGTATACAATTATGGATGGACGAGCGACTGCCGACACAGAGGTAGCTACAGCCGTGGACTACCGTACTGTGTCTGCTGCTAATATAGACTGGATGATAATGAGATAAAATTAAAATATATATATATATCACACTAGTACTGCAGCCGGACAGGTATATATTATGTAATGACGGACCTGCTGGACACTGTCTGTCAGACTCAGCACTGCAGACTCCTAAAGTAAGCTACTAGTATCAAGAAGATAGAAAAAAAAAAAACCACGGGTAGGTGGTATACAATTATGGATGGACGAGCGACTGCCGACACAGAGGTAGCTACAGCCGTGGACTACCGTACTGTGTCTGCTGCTAATATAGACTGGATGATAATGAGATAAAATTAAAATATATATATATATCACACTAGTACTGCAGCCGGACAGGTATATATTATGTAATGACGGACCTGCTGGACACTGTCAGCACTGCAGACTCCTAAAGTAAGCTACTAGTATCAAGAAGATAGAAAAAAAAAACACGGGTTGGTGGTATACAATAATGGATGGACGAGCGACTGCCGACACAGAGGTAGCTACAGCCGTGGACTACCGTACTGTGTCTGCTGCTAATATAGACTGGATGATAATGAGATAAAATTAAAATATATATATATATCACACTAGTACTGCAGCCGGACAGGTATATATTATGTAATGACGGACCTGCTGGACACTGTCTGTCAGCACTGCAGACTCCTAAAGTAAGCTACTAGTATCAAGAAGATAGAAAAAAAAAACCACGGGTAGGTGGTATACAATTATGGATGGACGAGCGACTGCCGACACAGAGGTAGCTACAGCCGTGGACTACCGTATTGTGTCTGCTGCTAATATAGACTGGATGATAATGAGATAAAATTAAAATATATATATATATATATATCACACTAGTACTGCAGCCGGACAGGTATATATTATGTAATGACGGACCTGCTGGACACTGTCTGCAGAATGCGTTTATAAAAACACCACACGACGAGTGTTTAACTTTTTCAGGCAGACAATCACAATATACTGGTGGTCAGCAGACAATCACAATACTGGTGGTCAGTGGTCACTGGTCAGTCACACTGGCAGTGGCACTCTGGCAGCAAAAGTGTGCACTGTACTTAAAATATGTACTCCTGCTATAACTGCTCCCCAGTCTCCCCCACAATTAAGCTGTGTGAGCAGTGAGCACTCAGCAGTCAGATAATGATATACAGTATATGATGCAGCACACTGTGCTGAGCACAGATATGGTATGTGTGACTGTGTCACACTGTGTATCGTTTTTTTTCAGGCAGAGAACGGATTAATTAAACTGGTGGCACTGGTCACTGGTCACACTATCAGCAGCAAGTAGTACTCCTCCTATATGCTCCCCAAAATTTGTGTCTCTCTCTAGTACTAGTCACTCTAAACGGAGAGGACGCCAGCCACGTCCTCTCCCTATCAATCTCAATGCACGTGTGAAAATGGCGGCGACGCGCGGCTCCTTATATAGAATCCGAGTCTCGCGATAGAATCCGAGCCTCGCGAGAATCCGACAGCGGGATGATGACGTTCGGGCGCGCTCGGGTTAACCGAGCAAGGCGGGAAGATCCGAGTCGCTCGGCCCCGTGTAAAAAAAACTGAAGTTCGGGCGGGTTCGGATTCCGAGGAACCGAACCCGCTCATTTCTAGTATGGATGCATAGTATACTTGACAACACAGAGGTAGAGCAGTGGACTACTGTACCGTACTGCTATTTATATACTGGTGGTCAACAAAATTCTGCACTGTCCTCCTACTATATACTGCGCACAACTAAAATGCAGCACAGGTATGGATGCATAGTATACTTGACGACACAGAGGTAGAGCAGTGGACTACTGTACCGTACTGCTATATATATACTGGTGGTCAGCAAAATTCTGCACTGTCCCCCTACTATATACTGCGCACAACTAAAATGCAGCACAGGTATCGATGCATAGTATACTTGACGACACAGAGTTAGAGCAATGGACTACTGTACCGTACTGCTATATATATACTGGTGGTCACAGCAAAATTCTGCACTGTCCTCCTACTATATACTGCGCACAACTAAAATGCAGCACAGGTATGGATGCATAGTATACTTGACGACACAGAGGTAGAGCAGTGGACTACTGTACCGTACTGCTATATATATACTGGTGGTCAGCAAAATTCTGCACTGTCCCCCTACTATATACTGCGCACAACTAAAATGCAGCACAGGTATCGATGCATAGTATACTTGACGACACAGAGTTAGAACAATGGACTACTGTACCGTACTGCTATATATATACTGGTGGTCACAGCAAAATTCTGCACTGTCCTCCTACTATATACTACAATGCAGCACAGATATGGAGCGTTTTTCAGGCAGAGAACGTAGATATTTTCTGCACACTGAGCACAGATATTTGCAAGCACACTGAGCACAGATATTTGCAGCACACTGAGCACAGATATTTGCAGCACACTGAACACAGAAACTGAGAGAACTCAGCCACGTTCTCTCGCTATCATCTCCGAAGCACGAGTGAAAATGGCGGCGACACGCGACTCCTTATATAGAATACGAATCTCGCGAGAATCCGACAGCGGGATGATGACGTTCGGGTGCGCTCGGGTTAACCGAGCAAGGCGGGAAGATTCGAGTCTGCCTCGGAACCGTGTAAAATGGGTGAAGTTCGGGGGGGTTCGGATCCCGAGGAACCGAACCCGCTCATCACTCAAGTCACATTTGGTATGAGCTCGCATTCTGTCTAAGATGGTACAAAAAAGTGGTCACATTCCATCACATTCCATCAAACAGAAAAAGTGATATCAGATCTCCAGCTATTTGTCGCATATGTATTAATTGTGATTTGTACTGTAAAGAGTTTCTATATGGAAATATTTTTTAATACATGTTTTAATATTTGTATATCGAGATGTATCACTAATGGGTACATTTGAATTAATGGTACATCAAGTTTCATGAGACAAAAACATCACTTGTAAGTTAATCTACATATGTGACAAACTAAGAGGTAGCCAACACACTGGGGTAACTATATTTACTCAAAGTCGATTTTGGTTGATTTTTGGTCGATTTTGTGTTTAAGGGTCTAAATCACACATTTAAAAAAAAAAAAAGTCAAATATCATCTGTTAGTAAATCTGGAATTTAGACCCTGAAATACAAAATTGACCAAACATCAAACAAACATCGACCAAAAATCAACCCAGATTGATTTTTAGTAAATATACCCCTAAATCCCACATTTACCAACATGATTTTTGACATTTTTTTTTAAATGATGTCAAAGATCATCTGTTAGTAAATGTGGGATTTAGACCCTGAAACATAAAATCGATCAAAGTGCCATTTTGATTCAAATTAGGTTACACACACAGACATTGGTGTTTCTATAATGGGTGCAGTGTGTGCGAGGCACACAGGCCCTCAGGTCCAGGGGGGCCCACCCTGCACACACTGCACCCATTTGTTTAATACTTACCTCTCTGAAGTCCCCCGTCTAAGTCATCCCTTTTCGGCAGAGCAATAGAGTTTGAGCACTAGGGGCAACAAACTCTATTGTGCCTGCTGAAAACTCCGGAAAGATGGCACGGCGGACATTTTTCCGGAGTTTTGCGCATGCGAATTAGCAAAATCTTTGGGAAAATGTCAGCCACGCCGTGTTCCCGGAGGTTTGCGCATGCTCAATAGAGTTTGTTCTCAGACTCTATTGCCGCTGCCGCGAAGAAGGATGGCACCGCTGGGGGACTCCGGAGAGGTAAGTATTAAATCATGTGCATCAGTCAGAGAGGAGGGGGCCCCTGAAGCAGAAAGCTGCACACGGGCCTCTTCCTCTCTTAAAATGCCCCTGCACACAGACACACACACACATATATATATATATATATATATATACTGTGGGTTTGGGTATGTAATGCCAGCTGTCAGGATGCCAGTGGTCAGAATACCGAAGCTGGTATCCCGACAGCCTGAAATCCCAACAGGGCTGCTGAAGGTAAAGAACCCTCATACAAACTGTCCCACTAACCCTTTCTCCCCACAGCCTAACCCTAACCCACCCTCGCTAACAGCCTAACCCTAATGCTTCCCCTGCAGCCTAACCCTAAACCTCCCAGCATACTTAAATTCTGAATTCCGGCACCGGTAATATGACCAATAGGATCCTGAATGCTAGGATATCAACTACATCCCATTTTATATATACAACCATACAATAGTGCACAGGTTCTCAAACTCGGTCCTCAGGACCCCACACAGTGCATGTTTTGCAGGTCTCCTCACAGAATCACAAGTGAAATAATTAGCTCCACCTGTAGACCTTTTAAAATGTGTCAGTGAGTAATTAATACACCTGTGCACCTGCTGGGTGACCTGCAAAACATGCACTGTGTGGGGTCCTGAGGACTGAGTTTGAGAACCTATGCAATAGTGTATAAATGAATGGCACTCGCTGGAGAATAATTGCAGCTGTACACCAAGCTGAGGTCACTGTTTCCTTCGTCAGGACAATAAATGTAATAAACATTAAAATACCTTTTTAAATGTTTCATTCACCCAGTGCTCCTCCTGCCACACCCTGGTCCCGGTGGAAAGTGGCGATGACATCATTATCAGGGGTGTGCGCCGGCCCTTTTCTCAGGTTTTGTGTTTTGGTTTTGGATCTGTATCTCTTTCTTGTTTTGGAACTTGATTGGTTTTGCCAAAACCGCCCTTGCGGGTTTTGGTTTTAAATTTTTAATTTTTATTATTTTTTAAATCATAAAAACAGCTATAATTAGAGAATTTGGGCCTGTTTTTGTTCCTGCAGTATTATTAACCTCAATAACATTCATTTCCACTCATTTCCACTCAATTTTGATCACATCACAATATTGTTTTTTATCCAGTGTTGGATCTTGCAGATTTTGAATTCCATATAAGGGAGCTGCATCCGGGACTCAGCTCGATTACACTCCCTTTGCCACGATGTCTGCAATAAATTGGAAATATGTTGAATTAATATAAAAATTAGTTGTGTACATTGGTAAAAAAAAACATTTACATAGTACTACATACCTTGCGTAAAGCTGGATGAAGCGGAACCTTCTCTAGGTCGAACATAACTTTCAGGAACTGATCCTTAATCAATAATTAGATCAGGGTCCCAAGGGAGGTAAAGTATGTATGTAGTGGAAGGAAGGATTGATTAGTAATTTCATTTTATTTATTTGATTTAAAAAATTTCAATTAATCATTGGGGGCATTGGTGATGGTCTTTAATGCATAGACAACATTTTTTATTGGTTATATTATAGCATTAATCTGACTTTTACTAATCCGACTTTTACTTTTTCTTTGATTTTACATGCCCTGAATTAAGCCTATGCCTCTCTGTTATACAACTGAAGGATCCTCTTCTCCAAAGGGTCTGCATCTTTTGAAGGTCGTCTGGCAGTTATCTCTGTACACCCGGGGTTGAGACCCATAGAACCTACCAGCAGATCTTCATACCTTTAACAGCCGCTTTTGCCATAAGACTTGAAGCACCTACCTTTACTGGAATGCCCACCAGGATTTACGCCACTAGCAGTAGTATGAGCTCTACCCCTGAGTTACCTGAATCAATCCCAATAGAGCGAAAGACCAAAAGAGGATAGGGGCTACTCTAAAACAAGAGACTGGAGAATAAACAATAGACACTTTAACACAGAACTCTCATAAACTCTGGACAGCTTTCCCTAATTACCAACTCTCTGCAGCTGTGCTGCAGCACATCCACCAAGCTCCTGACTTTCACTAGTGATGAGCGGGTTCGGTTTCTCGGAAACCGAACCCCCCCGAACTTCACCCTTTTTACACGGGTCCGAGGCAGGTTCGAACCTTCCCGCCTTGCTCGGCTAACCCGAGCGCGCCCGAACGTCATCATCCCGCTGTCGGATTCTCGCGAGATTTGGATTCTATATAAGCAGCCGCGCATCGCCGCCATTTTCACTCGTGCATTGGAGATGATAGGGAGAGGACGTGGCTGGCGTCCTCTCCGTTTATTGTTGAAGTTGATTGCTTAATTGTGGGGAGGATTGGGGAGCAGCCATTAGGAGGAGTACAGTGCAGAGTTTTGCTGATAAGTGACCACCAGTTTTATCCGTTCTCTGCCTGAAAAAAACGCTCCATACCATATCTGTGCTCAGTGTGCTGCATAATATATCTGTGCTCACACTGCTTAATTGTGGGGACTGGGGAGCAGCTGTATTATATAGCAGGAGTACAGTGCAGAGTTTTGCTGACAGTGACCACCAGTATACGTTGTCTGCCTGAAAAACACTCTATATCTGTGCTCAGTGTGCTGCTTTATTGTGGGGACTGGGGACCACCAGTATAATTAATATTATATAGGAGGAGTACAGTGCAGAGTGCACTGCTGTACCTACCTCTGTGTCGTCATCCATTAAGTATACTATCCATCTACATTCTATACTTGAGGTGCATTTTAGTTTTGCAGTTTGCTGACAGTGTCCACCAGTATACTATATATAGCAGTACGGTAGGCCACTGCTTTACCTACCTCTGTGTCGTCATCCAGTAAGTATACTATCCATCTACATTCTATACCTGTGGTGCATTTTAGTTGTGCGCAGTAAATATAGTAGTAGGCCATTGCTATTGATACTGGCATATAATTCCACACATTAAAAAATGGAGAACAAAAATGTGGAGGTTAAAATAGGGAAAGATCAAGATCCACTTCCACCTCGTGCTGAAGCTGCTGCCACTAGTTATGGCCGAGACGATGAAATGCCATCAACGTCGTCTGCCAAGGCCGATGCCCAATGTCATAGTAGAGAGCATGTAAAATCCAAAACACAAAAGTTCAGTAAAATGACCCAAAAATCAAAAATTAAAAGCGTCTGAGGAGAAGCGTAAACTTGCCAATATGCCATTTACGACACGGAGTGGCAAGGAACGGCTGAGGCCCTGGCCTATGTTCATGGCTAGTGGTTCAGCTTCACATGAGGATGGAAGCACTCATCCTCTCGCTAGAAAAAATAAAAGACTTAAGCTGGCAAAAGCACAGCAAAGAACTGTGCGTTCTTCTAAATCACAAATCCCCAAGGAGAGTCCAATTGTGTCGGTTGCGATGCCTGACCTTCCCAACACTGGATGGGAAGAGCTTGTGCCTTCCACCATTTGCACGCCCCCTGCAAGTGCTGGAAGGAGCACCCGCAGTCCAGTTCCTGATAGTCAAATTGAAGATGTCACTGTTGAAGTACACCAGGATGAGGATATGGGTGTTGCTGGCGCTGGGGAGGAAATTGACAAGGAGGATTCTGATGGTGAGGTGGTTTGTTTAAGTCAGGCACCCGGGGAGACACCTGTTGTCCGTGGGAGGAATATGGCCATTGACATGCCTGGTCAAAATACAAAAAAAATCAGCTCTTCGGTGTGGAATTTTTTCAACACAAATGCGGACAACAGGTGTCAAGCCGTGTGTTGCCTTTGTCAAGCTGTAATAAGTAGGGGTAAGGACGTTAACCACCTCGGAACATCCTCCCTTATACGTCACCTGCAGCGCATTCATCATAAGTCAGTGACAAGTTCAAAAACTTTGGGTGACAGCGGAAGCAGTCCACTGACCACTAAATCCCTTCCTCTTGTAACCAAGCTCCTGCAAACCACACCACCAACTCCCTCAGTGTCCATTTCCTCCTTACCCAGGAAAGCCAATAGTCCTGCAGGCCATGTCACTGTCAAGTCTGACGAGTCCTCTCCTGCCTGGGATTACTCCCATGCATCCTTGAGTGTAACGCCTACTGCTGCTGGCGCTGCTGTTGTTGCTGCTGGGAGTCGATCGTCATCCAAGAGGGGAAGTCGGAAGACCACTTGTACTACTTCCAGTAAGCAATTGACTGTCCAACAGTCCTTTGCGAGGAAGATGAAATATCACAGCAGTCATCCTGCTGCAAAGCAGATAACTCAGGCCTTGGCAGCCTGAGCAGTGAGAAACGTGGTTCCGGTATCCATCGTTAATTCAGAGGCAACTATAGACTTGATTGAGGTACTGTGTCCCCGGTACCAAATACCATCTAGGTTCCATTTCTCTAGGCAGGCGATACCGAAAATGTACACAGACCTCAGAAAAAGACTCACCAGTGTCCTAAAAAATGCAGTTGTACCCAATGTCCACTTAACCACGGACATGTGGACAAGTGGAGCAGGGCAGACTCAGGACTATATGACTGTGACAGCCCACTGGGTAGATGTACTGCCTCCAGCAGCAAGAACAGCAGCGGCGGCACCAGTAGCAGCATCTCGCAAACGCCAACTCGTTCCTAGGCAGGCTACACTTTGTATCACCGCTTTCCAGAATAGGCACACAGCTGACAACCTCTTATGGCAACTGAGGAAGATCATCGCAGAATGGCTTACCCCAATTGGACTCTCCTGGGAATATGTGACATCGGACAACGCCAGCAATATTGTGCGTTCATTACATCTGGGCAAATTCCAGAACGTCCCATGTTTTGCACATACATTGAATTTGGTGGTGCAGAATTATTTAAAAAACGACAGGGGCGTGCAAGAGATGCTGTCGGTGGCCCGAAGAATTGCGGGCCACTTTCGGCATTCAGGCACCGCGTACAGAAGACTGGAGCACCACCAAACATTCCTGAACCCGCCCTGCCATCATCTGAAGCAAGAGGTGGTAACGAGGTGGAATTCAACCCTCTATATGCTTCAGAGGATGGAGGAGCAGCAAAAGGCCATTCAAGCCTATACATCTGCCCACGATATAGGCATAGGAGGGGGAATGCACCTGACTCAAGCGCAGTGGAGAATGATTTCAACGTTGTGCAAGGTTCTGCAACCCTTTGAACTTGCCACACGTGAAGTCAGTTCAGACACTGCCAGCCTGAGTCAGGTCATTCCCCTCATCAGGCTTTTGCAGAAGAAGCTGGAGACATTGAAGGAGGAGCTAAAACAGAGCGATTCCGCTAGGCATGTGGGACTTGTGGATGGAGCCCTTAATTCGCTTAACAAGGATTCACGGGTGGTCAATCTGTTGAAATCAGAGCACTACATTTTGGCTACCGCTCTCGATCCTAGATTTAAAACCTACGTTGTATCTCTCTTTCCGGCAGACACAAGTCTGCAGAGGTTCAAAGACCTGCTGGTGAGAAAATTGTCAAGTCAAGCGGAACGTGACCCGTCAACATCTCCTCCTTCACATTCTCCCGCAACTGGGGGTGCGAGGAAAAGGCTAAGAATTCCTAGCCCACCCACTGGCGGTGATGCAGGGCAGTCTGGAGCGAGTGCTGACATCTGGTCCAGACTGAAGAACCTGCCAATGATTACTGACATGTCGTCTACTGTCACTGCATATGATTCTCTCACCATTGAAAGAATGGTGGAGGATTATATGAGTGACCGCATCCAAGTAGGCACGTCAGACAGTCCGTACGTATACTGGAAGGAAAAAGAGGCAATTTGGAGGCCCTTGCACAAACTGGCTTTATTCTACCTAAGTTGCCCTCCCTCCAGTGTGTACTCCGAAAGAGTGTTTAGTGCAGCCGCTCACCTTGTCAGCAATCGGCGTACGAGGTTACTTCCAGAAAATGTGGAGAAGATGATGTTCATCAAAATGAATTATAATCAATTCCTCCGTGGAAACATTCACCAGCAGCAATTGCCTCCAGAAAGTACACGGGGACCTGAGATGGTGGATTCCAGTGGGGACGAATTAATAATCTGTGAGGAGGGGGATGTACACAGTGAAAGGGGTGAGGAATCGGAGGATGATGATGAGGTGGACATCTTGCCTCTGTAGAGCCAGTTTGTGCAAGGAGAGATTGATTGCTTCTTTTTTGGTGGGGGCACAAACCAACCAGTCATTTCAGTCACAGTCGTGTGGCAGACCCTGTCGCTGAAATGATGGGTTCGTTAAAGTGTGCATGTCCTGTTTATACAACATAAGGGTGGGTGGGAGGGCCCAAGGA
The DNA here is from genome assembly GCF_028390025.1 of Pseudophryne corroboree. NCBI lineage: Eukaryota > Metazoa > Chordata > Amphibia > Anura > Myobatrachidae > Pseudophryne > Pseudophryne corroboree. The sequence continues at coordinate 352,379,298 of NC_086447.1, read as the reverse complement.
CAATTTCATCTTGCACCTCTTTTTTCTTTCATTTTTCTTTGCATCATGTGCTGTTTGGGGACAATTTTTTGGAAGTGCCATCCTGTCTTGATTGACACTGCAGTGCCACTCCTAGATGGGCCAGGTGTTTGTGTCGGCCACTTGTGTCGCTTAGCTTAGTCACACAGCCACCTTGGTGCGCCTCTTTTTTTCTTTGCATCATGTGCTGTTTGGGAACAATTTTTTGGAAGTGCCATCCTGTCTTGAATGACACTGCAGTGCCACTCCTAGATGGGTCAGGTGTTTGTGTCGGCCACTTGTGTCGCTTAGCTTAGTCACACAGCCACCTTGGTGCGCCTCTTTTTTTCTTTGCATCATGTGCTGTTTGGGGACAATTTTTTGGAAGTGCCATCCTGCCTGACATTGCAGTGCCACTCCTAGATGGGCCAGGTGTTTGTGTCGGCCACTTGTGTTGCTTAGCTTAGTCACACAGCTACCTTGGTGCGCCTCTTTTTTTCTTTGCATCATGTGCTGTTTGGGGACAATTTTTTGGAAGTGCCATCCTGTCTTGATTGACACTGCAGTGCCACTCCTAGATGGACCAGGTGTTTGTGTCGGCCACTTGTGTCGCTTAGCTTAGTCACACAGCCACCTTGGTGCGCCTCTTTTTTTCTTTGCATCATGTGCTGTTTGGGGACAATTTTTTGGAAGTGCCATCCTGCCTGACACTGCAGTGCCACTCCTAGATGGGCCAGGTGTTTGTGTCGGACACTTGTGTCGCTTAGCTTAGTCACACAGCCACCTTGGTGCGCCTCTTTTTTTCTTTGCATCATGTGCTGTTTGGGGACAATTTTTGGGAAGTGCCATCCTGTCTTGATTGACACTGCAGTGCCACTCCTAGATGGGCCAGGTGTTTGTGTCGTCCACTTGTGTCGCTTAGCTTAGTCAAACAGCCACCTTGGTGCGCCTCTTTTTTTCTTTGCATCATGTGCTGTTTGGGGACTATTTTTTAAATCGGCCATCCTGTCTGACACTGCAGTGCCACTCCTAGATGGGCCAGGTGTTTGTGTCGGCCACTTGGGTCGCTTAGCTTAGTCATCCAGCGACCTTGGTGCAAATTGTAGGACTAAAAATAATATTGTGAGGTGTGAGGTGTTCAGAATAGACTGGAAATGAGTGGAAATTATGGTAATTGAGGTTAATAATACTATGAGATCAAAATGACCCCCAAATTCTATGATTTAAGCTGTTTTTTAGGGGTTTTTGAAAAAAACACCCGAATCCAAAACACATCCGAATCCGACAAAAAAATTTCGGTGAGGTTTTGCCAAAACGCGTCCGAATCCAAAACACGGCGGCGGAACCGAATCCAAAACCAAAACACAAAACCCGAAAAATGTCCGGTGCACATCACTAACTATCACAAGAAACAACAGGCTGGAGTCAGGTAACGAAGCAATCCCAAACAGGTGTGCTGCTACACACAGTTGCTAACTTTCAGGTTGCTAGGAGACAGCCATAAACACACACACAGATATGAGCTGCAGCAGCAACTCATAACACTCTCCTCTCAACTGTTTGTCCTCCATATCTATCAACTATCAACAAACATGTACCAAGTGGGGTACAGCACTCACTACAATTATTACAAAATATTTACCACCTACAATGTCACACAATATGTGTTTGAGTCAAAGATAATAATCGAACACTGCGATTGACCTTCACCAACAGCACTGCACAATATGTGTATGAGTAGGAAATAAAAAATATTATTGTGGTACCACCTTCACCCAGAGCATCACACAATACGTGTATGCATCAGAAATAAGAATCAAACACTGCGGTCTACCTTCACCAACAGCATCGCACAATACGTGTATGAGTAGGAAATAAAATATATTATTGTGGTACCACCTTCACCCACAGCGTCACACAATACGTGTATGCATCAGAAATAATGGCCCTCATTCCGAGTTGTTCGCTCGGTATTTTTCATCGCATCGCAATGAAAATCCGCTTAGTACGCATGCGCAATGTTCGCACTGCGACTGCGCCAAGTAACTTTGCTATGTAGAAAGTAATTTTACTCACGGCTTTTTCATCGCTCCGGCGATCGTAATGTGATTGACAGGAAATGGGTGTTACTGGGCGGAAACACGGCGTTTTAGGGGCGTGTGGCTGAAAACGCTACCGTTTCCGGAAAAAACGCAGGAGTGGCCGGAGAAACGGTGGGAGTGCCTGGGCGAACGCTGGGTGTGTTTGTGACGTCAACCAGGAACGACAAGCACTGAACTGATCGCACAGGCAGAGTAAGTCTGAAGCTACTCCAAAACTGCTACGAGGTTTGTGATCGCAATATTGCGATTACTTCGGTCGCACTTTTAAGAAGCTAAGATACACTCCCAGTAGGCGGCGGCTTAGCGTATGTAACTCTGCTACATTCGCATTGCGACCGATCAACTCGGAATGAGGGCCAATAATAGAACACTGCGGCTGACCTTCACCAACAATGTTGTACAATACGTGTATGAGTAGGAAATAAAATATATTACTGTGGTACCACCTTCACCCACAGTGTCACACAAAACGTGTATGAGTCAAAAATGGTAGTCAAACACTGCGGTTGACTTTCACCAATAGCATCGCACAATACATGTATGAGTAGGAAATAATAATATACTGCGGTCTGACCGGCAGTGTTACAGAACTTATGAAAATAAAATAAAAATTGTATAGTACACTGGGGTACAGCACAAACAAACAACATTTTTTTTCTAATTATAATTTTAGGCTTTTTGTTTTTAGCCTTTTATTATTTTAATAAAACACTGCGGCAGAGTCCCCGGATAGACGGACAGATCACCCCTTCCAGATACAGCAGACAGAGCACCCCTGGACTGATACTGGTAGGACACACCAGCCACTGGATGTTACTGGGTTAATTTAATTAACAATGGGGCAGAGTCCCCTGTATGTATGGACAGATCACCCCTTTCAGATACAGTGGCCTCGCTTTAGGATCCGAGTAAGGCAGGAAGTTCAGAGAGAGACTCGGATCCGGACTCTTATTGCAAAGTTCAGGTGGGTCCAGTTCTCCGAAAACCTGACCCGCTCATCAATAAACATAATATGCATCCAGCACCGGTTTTTCATCCAACTTCCAGTAGGGGCTTGTTCTAACATAGTGTACCATCACCATGTAAACTATTCGTACAGCAAAAGATTGCTGGTTGTTAATCTACAGTTTAACACACACACGTTTCATTACAAAGTTACTAGTTATGTTAATCATGTACCTGTGAAAGTATTTAAAAACAGTATCCATGTAACGTTTTCAAAGGAAACAGATATGTATCACATGCATCGCTTCTAGGAGGTAAAAGGATCAAAATTATCCTCCAAAGTGAAGCAAGACGGATAGACACTCTCCAAACAGTTCAACCGTATGGACTAAATGAGATGCAGAACTTTAAGAGTTTAATTGACATTAACTAAACCGTAAAGCATTCATATTCTGTGGCAGCAGTGATAAGCGAACCCATATTTACTAATAGTTGATTTGAAAATCGACTCAAAATTGACATAAAATCGACCACAAATCACCATTTTTAATCAGAAACGGTTCTATTTGGTTTTAAATCATGTGGAATTGTCGGAAACCTCAATATGTTGGAAAAACATGGGAGAGAAGCATATGGGGCACTCTGGATCAGTGGCATCATGAGGAGGGTGCGGGGGGTGCGGCCCGCACCCAGGTGTCACCCTTCAATAGGGTGACACCAAAAAGAGCTGTACACCCGCCTGGCCTGACTACTTTCACCGCCGCGGCGTCGCCGGGTCTGTACTGCCGCAATCAATAGATGCCGGGTGCAGTATGTCACTCACCGTGACGTCATCACGCACGCCGGCACCGCAGGGCAGGCCATTCGGGGGGGTAGACCGTAGATGTATTATTCTGGGAGGGAGAATGGAAGTCCAGTGTATGGTGCCCACGTGGGGTGCGCCCGGCTCCTGTCTTTGCAGCTAGCGGGTACCCGGGCCGGCTCTCATCCCTGCCTGCCACCGCCGGAGCACCGCCGGGCGCGCACGGGAGATGCGCCTGGATCTCGTCACTGCCGCTGAAGGAGCACCGCCGGGTGCTTGGTTCCTGTACCTGCCGCCGCTGGAGCTGGTAGGCTTTAAAATGAAATGACAGTCTGTCCAGTATGTTTCTCTCCAACCCTGTGTCCCCAGTCTGTCCCCATCCAACTCTGCATCCTCTCCCACCCGGCGTCCCAATCTCTCCCACTCTGCATCCAGTCCCACCCAGCGTCCAAACCTCTCCTACTCTGCATCCTCTCCCACCCAGCGTCCCAGTCCCCAGCATGTCCCCCTCCCACTCTGCGTCCTCTCCCACCCAGATCCCAGTCCCCAGCATGTCCCCTCCCACTCTGCGTCCTCTCCCACCCAGCGTCCCAGTCCCCAGCATGTCCCCCTCTCACTCTGCGTCCTCTCCCACCCAGCGTCCCAGTCCCCAGCATGTCCCCCTCCCACTCTGCGTCCTCTCCCACCCAGCGTCCCAGTCCCCAGCATGTCCCCCTCCCACTCTGCGTCCTCTCCCACCCAGCGTCCCAGTCCCCAGCATGTCCCCCTCCCACTCTGCGTCCTCTCCCACCCAGCCTCCCAGTCCCCAGCATGTCCCCCTCCCACTCTGCGTCCTCTCTCACCCAGCATGTCCCCCTCCCACTCTGCGCCCTCTCCCACCCAGCGTCCCAGTCCCCAGTATGTCCCCCTCCCACTCTGCGTCCTCTCCCACCCAGCATCTCCCCCTTCCTCTGTCCCTCTATCCATTATGTCCTTCTCCCATCCTGCATCCCCCTCTCACCCAATGCCCCCGTCCTCCTCAGTCCCTTCCTCCACCATGTGTCCTCCCTCTCAGCCAGTGCCTCTTAAGGATACCCCCCTTCTGATTGGCCACACCCCTTTTTCGGTGTCTACCACAGTACCCTCTTCAAGTGGACACTACCCCTTTCAATTTTCCATACCCCCACTTCAAAATTCCTTCTTCGATCACCGTATGTGTGTGTTTACATATATATATATACACACGCACGCACGCGGAGGTCCATGGGGGGGTAACACCATGAGTTACCACACCGGGTGACACCAACCCTAGTGACGCCTCTGCTCTGGATACATAAATAATGGCATTTAAAGGCACATAAATGATATTCAAAAATCGTGGATATGCAAATTAATACAGGAATTTTGGTGTTTGTGGGTAATACAGTGCATGTGACCAGGCCCAGCGCTACCCGCTCAGCAAAGGGATGCAGGGCCGGGAGAGGCACTCTGCCTGCTCTGCATCCCACTGCTGTGCCGCCTGTCTTCCCTGCTGCTACTGCCGTGCCTGTCACTGTAGGACAGACAGCAGCGCCGGCAGCTTGAAACCTCCTCTCCCATCCCCAATGGCAGTATCAGCGGTCAGCATAAAGGAGGTGGAGCTACATGGAAGTAGGGGGCAGAGCTACATGGGCAAAGGGGGCAGAGCTACACGATACCAGGCTACCTACTGCAGATCCAGCCATACTGTGGTAAGTGGATGGAAAGAGCGTGTGAGAGAGAAAGTGTGTGTGTGTGTGTGCACAGTATGTGTGTGTGTGTGTGTGTGTGTGTGTGTGTGTGTGTGTGTGTGTGTGTGTGTTGGTAATGTGTGTGCACGCCTGCACAGTTGTGGATTCTTGGGTGGGGGCACCCAGTCACGTGTCTCCCCTATCATTTTCAGGCATTTTATTTATTTTTTAATTGCTGCCTGCAACATACCCAGGCTGCGGTGACAGGAGAGGACTTCACTGGCAGGCGGGATGTCTGCGCTGTGGGGCTACCTCTCTTATGGGTCTTGCCCCTCACACACTCTCCCAAGTGCCAGCTGCTGTTGGCATTTCTCCACAGGACCTCCTGCATCCATCCCCACAGCCTGTGTCCCGTCTCCACAATCCTCTTCCCCATATCCATTGCAGCCATACCCACAGCCTCTTAGCCTGTTCCAGCAGCCGTCCTGCTTTACCCAGGAATTTGTCCCCTGTGTCCTCTGTATTCTGTCCCCACAACCCTTTCTCCTCTTCAGCCAGGGTCTTGTCCCCTGCAGCCTCTTTGCTGCGTCTGCTGTATTCTGTCCCTGCAGCCAGTGTGTCCTGTCAGCGCAGAACTCTAACCCCTGCAGCTGCTGCATAAATGACTGGGTTTCTGAGATAACACCACAAACTTCAGTCTCAGGTAAGTAATTAGCAGTGCTCAGGGCCGTCTTTTCGTATGGGCTCAATGGGCTCTTGCCCAAGGGCCCCAGAAGTATAAGGGCCCTAGGCTGATAGCTGAGGGTCCCCTCTTTCCAGGGGTACCAGATTTTTTGAAAATCGGCCCTAGGGAACCAGAGATATCAGAGTTCAAAGCAGTGGTCCCTATCCAAGCCTGTTAATGCTATTACCATCAAGATATCTCAGGCTCTGTATGACTTAGAGTTTTTCTGATGGTACACTTCAAAAGCTGTGACTCTTCCCTTTTGGTGGACACTAGCAGCTTGTCTCTACTACGCCCAGAACCAGAGATATCAGCCTTCAAGCAGCTGGTCCCTGCTCATTCTCCACACGCCTAATATGCAGTTTTGTATATTAGTTGGTGGATTGTTCTGGCTTCTGAACTCTGATCCCCAATTCCCCAGAACCTCCTGACAGGTGAGACACTCTAATTTTTTTTATCCCATGCAAAGCTAAGAAATATTTTTCCAAGAACTTGACATATCTGCAGTCAAGCAAGCTGCCCTCCCACCAGAAAATGATGAAAATGAAGCCCACTCCACTATCGACCCCTCCTTTACATATTAAACACCCCATACCACCCTGGAAGTCATGTACCGGGGCCCCTTCATTCAGCCCAAAGTGAACTTTCTACAGTTTAGTGTTCTCCCTCCCACCCCATCTGTGCAGTAAAGGAGTAATTAGCAGAAATTACTGCTCCAGGTCCTACATGCTGAGCGGAAGCTAGAACACCCACTACCGTCCGTGGGATATCAAAGCTGCCGTTGATAGCACCCCCACCCATGGAGGATGGGTAGGGGCCCCAGTGTATTGCTGTGCCCAGGGGCCCACACTGCTGTTAAGACGGCCCTGACAGTGCTGCAAGTATGGCGGTACAGGGTGGTACTGCATACTCGCAGTACCACCGACCTGACCACCATGCTTGCAGCCATTGCTGTGTGAGGGGAGGAGAGCACCGCGTGTGCCTCTCCTGCCCCTCAATGCTCAGTGAAGTCCGGTCTCCGGCAATGGTGGCGGCGTGAATCTCAAATGAGGCGTTGGTTCATTAGCCAATCAGAGCTTGCGGACCGGCAGCCTCATTTGAGATACACGCCGCCAGAGACTGGACTTCACTGAGCATTGAGGGGCAGGAGAGGCGCACGCTGCGTTCTCTCCTCACACAGCAGCAGAAGCAACAACAGCAGCGGTGATTAGTGGGTAGGGTTTTCATGTGATTCCAGTGGGGGTAGTGGGGTAACAAGTTTACTGTTCTGTGGGTGGTATTGGGGGGGGCGAGGGGGGGGGGGGCAACTAGTCACGTGTCTCCCCTAGTTTTTTTTTTCTTTCAGATTCTGTCTCTCACAGTTGAAGTGTACCTATGATAGAAATTACAGACCTCTCTCATCTTTTTAAGTGGGTCAACTTGCACAATCGGTGTCTGTCCAAATACTTTTTTGCTCCACTGCATGCATATATATATATATATATATATATATATATATATATTCTAAAGGAATATGTTTATTGTCCTTTAGAAACCATACAAGGATAAGTAAATAGGCAGGCTCACTTAACATTGGGGTTGTATTGATTGAGGTTTGCTATTGTTATTTGGCTACTATTGTATTTCAATCCAGGTTTTAAATGGAAATAGGGAGAGACGGTAATATTATGAAGTCACTTTGTAACTCAAATGAGAATTGAGAACTTAGCCCAAATGTATTGAGCCTTAACAAGAAATAGATTGGAGATGGCTGAAGAGTGATAAAGCACTAACCAACCTCCTGTCATTTTTCAAACACAGCCTGTGACATGGCAGTTAGAAATCGGATGGCTGGTCATTCATCCCTCTTTATCCGTCTGCAATTTATCTCTTGTTAAGGCTTAATACATTTGGGCGACAGAATAATAAATGACCAGCCAGCTCGCTTCCTAACTGCCATGTAACAGGCTGTGTTTGAAAAATGACGGTTAGGAAGCTGATTGGCTGGTCATTTATCACTCTTTATCCATCTCCACTTTATCTCTTTTTAAGGCTTAATACATTTGGGCCTTAATGTAATCATGTAGCCAGGCCATTGTGATACATTTTCTGGGTCACGGGAGATGGAAAGCTGAACACACCTCTGTTGGTTTTGGGTATTCTGAGAGGATGAGAAGGAGCTACCTGCTTATAGTGGAATGTTATTCACTGGCCCTGGCTAAGAGTTGATGCGCCACCAAAAGTTTCTTGTGGGACCTATAACGTTAGAGTTAACTTGAAGTTTGAACACGTATCCTGGATATTGTCTTTGTTTTAAAACTGCATCTACAACATTACTAATACTTATGTTGGCTCATAGTCAGTCTGTGCATAGCCACAGAAATTTGTTGCACTCATTGCTTTATTTGTTGGATTTAACCCTGTTCTGCAGAGTAAATAGTGTTCAGTGTTCATCTATTACCATGTGTGAATGATCTGCTAAACCCATACCCTCACAGAGCGCATCTGCTAACAAGTTATGGGTCCCGCACAGAACTGGTTTAAGATCAAGTCGGGCATGATGACATCACACAGCATGAAATCTTCACACCCGGTATTCAATAAGGAGAGAGGTAGATGCCTTCTTCTAGACTTTTTTTTTTATTGAAGCTTTATAATACAGTATACATCATTATATTTAAAGGAAACATTACATAGAAGAAGTACATCCAAGATACATGTCATTAAGAAATTAAAATACATGTAGGCACTACAAATACATCGAACAGTGAAGAAAGTACAATGTACGAAGGGTCAGGAGTCATGGTTATCAGGTTTGTCAAAAAGAGACAGGAGGATCCTATAGGAACACCCTGGTTTCATAGTTCATACCATACAGTATTACAAAAACAACGCATAATGGCCTCTATAGTCGATCTAGGTAATATCTCAATGAAACTTTCCCATGTGGTGAAAAACATTTCAGTACGGGATTCTTTTTGAAGTGAGGCTTCTAGCCAGTCCATGTGACAGATAAAGAACAATTTATCTTTAAACATGTCTTAAGTAGGTACTGAACTTTTTATCCACTTATGTAAAATTGAATTTCGAGCGGCTGAAGATATCGCCTCAGCCAGAGCGACCTCTTCACCTCTCTAGGGGCATGAATAGCAGGAGGTAGTAGGTCAAAAATTGCCCACTCAGGTGTGAGGGGAGCAAAATTAACCAAATGTTGAGACACAAAGCGTCAGACCTCCAACCAGAACCTTCTGAGAATGGGGCACGCCCAGAAGCAGTGGTAAAGATTGGCAAGCCACTGTCCACATTTAGGACAAGAGGGGTCTTCTAAAAGGCCCATTAAAAATCCTCTGTGTGTGGAGATATAAGAATAGAGAAAAATATTAAGGTACATCTCTGTGTACTTGGCTGCAGGAAATGTAGTAATTGAAAATTGTAACATTTTAAGTAATACATCTACAGTGAGAGATGAAAAAGGTTCCAACCATTGGGCTAAAACAGTTTTAAAGTAAGCATGGTCCACCATTGACCTAAGACACTTATAATATGAGGAAATAGCTCCTTTAACTAGAGGCAATTGTAAGAGCAATTTGTCCAGAGGGTTGTCCCAAACATGAGAGAGTTAATTTTAATGATATGCTGTATTTAATAAGACAGTTGCTTAAATGCTTAAAGGCCAGCACATACAGGATTAAATGCTGCATAGGAAAATAAATAAAATACTTACATATAGCATCCCTGCTAATCAGTGATCTCCCAGACAGCTATGAGACACTTGTAACAGCACTTGATGCCAAATCAGATGGTAAAATGACATTAGAGTACAGTGTGTTAATAGTAAAGTACCCCACCACTAAGCCTTGCTCCCTCCCTTCTCTCCATGTCATCTCACAGTAGCGTCTAGTTACCCTTCCTGGAGAGGACCATTCCCATAAGCTCCTGGGTCCATGTCACAAACTATTTGGAATAGTAACCTGCGGCGAGCGAAGTGGAGTGGAGCGAGACACCGAGCGCGAAGCGTGGCGAGCAAAGCGAGCCCGCAAGGGTACAATGGTGCATATAAAAAACAAAATAACCTCAAACAAACGGAGAACGGATAAAAGATTAAGGTGCTGTAAGGGCGGAAGTTATCATCTTCCCTTTCGTGCTGTCACTTCCTGGTCCTGATCACGAAGGGAACATAGACACAACTGTCACCTCACATCTCCTTTATCTGCATCATTATAAACTCCCTACCTGCCCACATTCTGCAGTTTTCCTTCCTAGCTCAGTACTCTGCACCGTCACTACTCTTTCTTAATCTCTGCCCTCCGAATTAGTTTCACCACAACACTCCAGCAACCCTAATAATCTCATCTGCATCTCTCCCACTAACTCTGTCCCTCTATCCTGTGCCCTCTGGAATGCCAGATCTGTCTGTAATAAACTGGCTCCCACCCATGACCTTTTCATCTCCAACTACCTGAATCTCCTAGCCAATATTGAAACCTTGATTTCCAAATCTGACATCACTTCTCCCATGGTCTCTCCTCTGGCCTGGGGGCCTCATATTCTCTCACACACACTGGCCTGGGGGTTGCCATAGTGGTTGTGTTAGGGGGGTCCGTCTATCCTCTGGTTGCTCATACCAACTCATAATCTCAGGACTGTCTCTTACATTCTCTACTTTTGAGGTTCATGCTATATGCCTCTTCCAACCTGTTCACCTTCACCTTGGCATCTCTCTAAATTCCTTGACAACTTTGCTTCACGGCTCCCTCTTTCTGACCTTCTCTCACTAATACTAGGTGACTTCAATATTACTGTTATTATCCCCACATAATCCTCTTACTCTAAACACCACACCCACACATAATCATTTGGTCTTTCCTAATGGCCCTCCCCACCCTTCCAAGTGACTGAGCATTCTCTTGATCTGGTCTTCACCATGGTGATATTTTTTATTACACTATTTGCTTATCTCTGATCATCACCTTTGCTCTTTTAACTTATCTATCCACTCCCTCCTAGGGCAACTATCACTAAATGTAACATTAGGGCTATTAACACAATATCATTATCCCCTTTATCAACTTACTTCTATCCCCTATTTTCTTTTTCTATACTGCTCTGAAAAAAGCAAATTCCCTATTGAATGCCTCCCTTACTTCTGCCCTTAACTCTGTAGCTACAGCAATCACTACTCAACATCGCAGATCCACACCTCAAACCCTCAACCCTGGCATTCTAAATGCACCAGATACCTGTAGAAGTGTGAGTGACAGTGGAGAAAATCATACTCCATGGCCAACTCTCTCATATCAATTTTATGCTCCCACTCTACCTTTCTAAACAGCCATATTTCAAGAACCTGATCACCTTCCAATCTTCAAACCCCCTCCTGCCTCCCCTCTTCACTTTCTGCCCTTGACCTTGCCACCCACTTCACATCTTAAATTGACTCCATACATCAGGACATAACAGTCCTAACAGACCCACAAAACCCACCCCCTTCATTTACAGTCTACCTTTCCCCCTGTAGCTGGAGAGGAAGTCATGGCCCACACTAGGTCCTAACCCCTTCCACCTCCCCCTTACTCCAATCCCCTCATGCCTCCTCCACTACTTCTCTCCTGATTTTTTCCATCTTGCCCATTACTGCAATATCTCCCTCTCATCAGGTACTGTCCCCTCCTCATTCAAGGATGCCCTGGTCTCCCTCATTTGTAAAAGAAAAACCTAGCCTTGATCCTAACACTCTCTATAACTACCGACCCATATCTCTTCTCCCATTTGCCTCCAAACTCCTTGAGTGTACAGTCTCCAACAGTACTACAGTAGAACTACAAGTCCCAGCAAGCCTCCCCCGCAAGCTGGTACTTGGAAAACCACAAGTACCAGCATGCGAGGAAATAATGGGCTCGCTGGTACCTGTAGTTCTACTACAAAAAAACCCTCAAAAAAACACAAGACACACACCGTGAAAATACAATTTTAATTACACACACTTACACACTCACATACTTACCTACATCCAACGCTGAGATTCACGTCCACTTGTACAGTAGAATCCACGGGGTACCTTGAAAAAAAAATTATACTTACAACCAATCCAGTGTAGATCTGTCCTCTTCTTCCTCAATGTAATCCACGGACTTGTTTAAAATAATAAACCGAAAAACCCGATCCCGGAGTAGGCTTGCTGGGACTTGTAGTTCTACCACAGAAAACAATATTCTTTTTTTTTTTTTACATAAAGGCTACCAGCCTCCCATCCACCGCCCACGGATGGGGGGGACAGCCTCGGGCTTTACTCCTGGTCCTTGGGTGCCTGTAGGGGGGGACCCCTTGATTTAAGGGGTCCCCACTCCTCCAAGGAACCCCGGCCAGGGGTGACTAGTTGGTGGGGTAATGCCACAGCTGCAGGGACCAGTATAAAAGTGTCCCCTGGCTGTGGCATTATCTCTCTGGCTAGTGGAGCCCGGTGCTGGTTTAAAAAATACGGGGGAACCCTACATCTTTAGTCCCCTGTATTTTTTGAACCAGGACCAGACGCAGAGCCCGTTGCTGGATGTTTAAATATGAGGGGGCCCTACGCATTTTCCCCCCTGTATGTTTACAACCAGAATCGGCTCAAAGAGCCCGAGGCTGGTTATACATAGGAGGGGGACCCCACGCAATTTATTTTTCTATTTTTAAAACTTTCAACACTTATGATGTACACAATGAAGCCCTGCACGGATCTCACTGATCCGGCCGGGCTTCATTGTTTTAAGTCCGGTAGTGTTTGACTAATCACTCCCGCAAAACACTGCCCGACAAAACGAATAGCATCGACATAAGAAAACACAAATTACTTAAACTCGGAAGCTTAGTAAATTACATGAACAAAAATCAAAAAGTTGCAAAAAAACATGACCACTAGTAATCGAGATGAAACTTCCACCAAATCGCAACAAATACGAACCTTAGTAAATATACCCGCTGGGATTTATGGACCTAATTGTCATCTAGATAGTGTGAGCATAGAATGGGTAGACAGTTGAAAGTTAAAGCCCTGGATATATCTAGCACTCGAAAACGCAATTATTACACATAAATGCAGCAAATAGTCACAACACTGGGGTAAATTTGTGGTCAGCGGGTGACCGAAAGTAACCTCACCGCTGACCTCAAAGTTCCCACCATTGGTTACAATGGAGCGCATAGGTGCTACATTGTAACACTGCCGTGTGCCGCCTGTCAGACAGTACAGGAGCACACAGCCGATCAGGAGGGTGCCACAACGTGGCGCTCCCTGATTGGCTGAAGAAACCCACTTAGACATAAGTCAGAGGGGGTTTCTGGCATTCGGGGAAAGGGGTCCCATGTGAAAACATGGGGCCCCTATCAGTTTGTGGTCGGGTGTCCATTTTTTTATTTTTACAAGTACGTGGATTACAAATGGATTACCCGAGGAGCCCTCTACACTGGATTTGGTGAGTAGAATTTTTTCAACAGGTACACCATGGATTCTACATGGAGAAGAGGACCGACCCTCGTGTGAACATAAGGTAAGTATGTGTATATGGTGGTGTGTATGTATGCATTAAAGTTATACTTTCAAGGTGTGTGTGTTATGTCTTTATTGGGGTATTTTTTTAGTAGTAGTACTACAGGTACCAGCGGGCCCGGTTTTCCGCCGCATGCTGGTACTTGTGGTTCTCCAAGTACCAGCTTGCGGGGGAGGCTTGCTGGGACTTGTAGTACTGCTACTAAAAACAATATTCATAACTTACAACAAAGGCTATCAGCCTCCCATCCGCAGCCCATTGGATGGGGGGGACAGCCTCGGGCTTCACCCCTGGCCCTTGGGTGGCTGGAGGGGGGGGACCCCTTGATTGAAGGGGTTCCCACTACTCCAGGGTACCCCGGCCAGGGGTGACTAGTTGGGTATTTAATGCCACGGCCGCAGGGCGCTGTATAAAAGTGACCCCCGGCTGTGGCATTATCTGTCCAGCTAGTGGAGCCCGGTGCTGGTTTAAAAAATACGGGGGACCCCTACGCTTCCCCCCCCCCCGTATTTTTGGAACCAGGACCAGGCGCAGAGCCCGGTGCTGGTTGTTTAAATATGGGGGAACCCCTGTCAATTTTTTTCCCATATTTTTGCAACCAGGACCGGCTCAAAGAGCCCGAGGCTGGTTTGGCTTAGGAGGGGGGACCCCACGCAATTTTTTTTCAAAAAATTAACACTTTCCCATCCCCTTCCCACTGATAAACATGCACGGATCTCATGGATCCCTGCATGCCTATCCAAACACGGGATAAAAAAGCAGGTCTGTTTTTTTTTTAGCACTTTTTTACGATTTGTATTTCTGCACGGCAGTGTTTGGCTATTGGGGGTCATTCCGAGTTGTTCGCTCGCAAGCTGCTTTTAGCAGATTTGCACACGCTAAGCCGCCGCCTACTGGGAGTGAATCTTAGCTTATCAAAATTGCGAACAAAAGATTTGCAATATTGCGAAAAGACTTCTCTGTGCAGTTTCTGAGTAGCTCGAGACTTACTCTGCCAGTGCGATCAGTTCAGTGCTTGTCGTTCCTGGTTTGACGTCACAAACACACCCAGCGTTCGCCCAGACACTCCTCCGTTTCTCCAGCCACTCCCGCGTTTTTCCCAGAAACGGTAGTGTTTTTTCACACACTCCCATAAAACGGCCAGTTTCCGCCCAGAAACACCCACTTCCTGTCAATCACATTACGATCACCAGAATGAAGAAAAAACCTTGTAATGCCGTCAGTAAAATACCTAACTGCATAGCAAATTTACTTGGCGCAGTCGCACTGCGGACACTGCGCATGCGCATTAACGACTAATCGCTCCGTTGCGAGAAAAAAATAACGAGCGAACAAATCGGAATGACCCCCATTGTCGGCAGTGTTTGTGATTTGCACTTTTTAGTAAATTCCCGATTTCTACCAAATTGCAGGCGTATTTGACCGATGGTGTATTGATTCGTGATTTTTTTCCTAGGACTTCCAAAATATTACGAATGCCCTCATCACTGCCGTGATTTTTGCTTAGTAAATTACCGAGATGACACTTTGAAGAAAAAACGGCATCTCGGTCAAAATCGGGACCTTAGTAAATATACCCCACTGAGTCTGAGGTAAGAGTAGCAGCAGTGTGAAAATATATTATTATACTAATATAATATACTAATACTAAATAATATATTAAATATATTATTAAATATACATTAACATAAAGGTTAGTTTTATGTTGCATTTATGAAATAGGTTGTACTATTTAATCCTTTCTGCATTTATTACAATATAACGGTTACATATTGGATCCCTGGGCCCCGTTACAGGGTCTCGCAGTGAATATTTATGCACATCAGAGTCCGAGCTCCAAACACTCACCTACATGTGACTGGTGTTCTCCTCCTAGCATTTCCCAGTTTTGGTTCTGCGGTGCCATCATCTTTGAATGATATCAGGCAGTCCAGTTACTCAATGGAAAGTAGTCCACAGTCATGTGATCAGATCGACCAATCACCAGCGATGGACCTCTATTTAATTCAGTAAGTGCCTACAAATGATTGCCAGTACAATAGGTTTTCCAGATGTTCGAACCTTTGCTCCAGGGTCGTATTATGCATTCTGCATACCAGTTCTTTTATTCGAGGTTTCTTAAAATGGACATTCTCTAAACTTTCTCCAGTGTCCCTATTTTGCCACATACAGTAGTCATTGGTAATATTTTTTGCAAATAATAAAAGGGAAAAGGTACAGTACATGAAAAGAAAAAATGGATAGTAAAGGGTCGGAGAGCCACAATTTAATCTTAAACATCTAAAAAAAAGTTATACTGTAACTACAGTATGGAAACACAATTAAGCATATTCTTGAGCCATAGCAAATGAGCGATATTAACCCCATACAGTAAACTTTGTAAATATTATATGAAATCCCAAGATGTTAGTGATGAAATAGTCTTAATGATGTCCTCTTCTTCTTAACTGCTAATAAAGCTTTCCCAACTAAGCCATTTAACAGATGGTGGTAAATCAAACAATGAGTATGGGATTCCCAATGTCTCTATCCTATAGTCAAATTGTACTGTGGCTATAATCTTACTTGGTGGTGGTGGTGAAGGATTTTTCCAATATTGGACAACTGATCTGTTAGTGTGGTGCTCCAAAAAATGGTGTGCATGCCCCTTTAAGGCATGACTTACAGGTCCGCAGCAGCACAATTGGAGAGAGCGGCAAAGCAGGAGTTAAAGCAGGGACCCTGGTACAATCACATGGTCTGGAATGTTGACTGCTGATTGGACATAGGCACCCTGGGGATAAGAGCCCTGTGGGAAGACGAAGGGAGGAGTTTGGAGAAGAGACACGAGGTGCTGGGATGCATGCTGCACAGGGAGCAGAGCGGGAGCTGAACACAAGTGGCGGTTGCGGGATGCGGGGCAGTGAGAGCAGAACTGCAGAAGTGCAAGCAGAGGGTTGATATTGGAGAGACAAGTGCCGGGTGAGTGGATGTTGAGACGCTGCAGCCGGAAACTGGGCACCGCCAGGCCCGAGGAGAGGACATTTTATGACTGTGAGGAACCATTAAGAACTGGTCCAGCAACTGAAACCTCTGCTTCAGATAGTCTGAGTGAGTACATGAGTGAATAAGTAACTAAAGCCCTGGGCAAGCTTGATACGCAGTTAAGGAAAGACTACCACCAACT
Organism: Pseudophryne corroboree; assembly: GCF_028390025.1. Taxonomy (NCBI): domain Eukaryota; kingdom Metazoa; phylum Chordata; class Amphibia; order Anura; family Myobatrachidae; genus Pseudophryne; species Pseudophryne corroboree. Next base: position 352,362,366 of record NC_086447.1, on the reverse strand, counting down.
GTGCAGTTAAAGGGAGCAGATGGCATAGCACCACATACCACACGTTAAACACCGCAATACCACATTCCACAAGCTGAACCCTACAAAGTAGTTATTAAGGCAACCCTTTTCCTCTTTCACATTGAGACTGCGAGAATATTTAAGACTGAGTTGTGTTACAAGTGCAATATAGACATTCATTGTAAAATCAGAGGGGCAGATGTATTAACCTGGAGAAGGCATAAGGAAGTGATAAACCAGTGATAAGTGCAAGGTGATAAACGCACCAGCCAATCAGCTCTTAACTGTTAATTTACATATTGGCTGGTGTATTTATCATCTTGCACTTATCACTGCTTTATCACTTCCTTATGCCTTCTCCAGCTAAATAAACCTGCCCCAGAGGTTATTTCATTGAATAGACCCTCATTGCTAAGTGAGTTTAGAGACACTATCATCCCTTTGCTAGCTATATTCTTTTTGCACGGAATTGTGAACATTTGTCTATATGGGATCTGGTCTTTAGGTCGACTGCACTTAGGTTGACACTCATTAGGTCGACCACTATTGGTCAACATGCATTAGTGCATGGAAAAAGATCGACATGAGATTTTCAAATTATTTTTAATTTTTTTAACTTTTCCTACTTTACGATCCACGTGGACTATGATTGGGAATAATAACATGTGCTGAGCGCAGCTGTAGCAGAGTAAGGCACGTTGCCCGAAGCAAGGGGATACAGTGCGCTAATTGGGGTTCCCGGTCACTTTACAAAGAAAATGACACAAAAAAAAGTAAAAAAATGCATGTCGATCTTTTCCCATGTCGACCTTGTTAATGTCAACATAATGACCATATCGACCTATTACAGGTGTCAACCTAGTCACTGTCGACCAATAGTGGTTGACCTAATGTCTGTCGACCTAGTTACTGTTGACCCTATGATCCGTGGTGCAAGTAGAAAAAATGTCTTATAGGTACTGCGCCAAAAAAATGGGTGTGGCCAAATGCCACATGGGGCATGGCCTATGAAAATGAGGGCATGATACACATATGAAGGGCCAAATGCACTTAAAAAACCAATAGTGCCAGATACACATATGCCCCCACAGTGCTAGATATGCCCCCACCGTGCCAGATATGCTCCTACAGTACCAGATATACATGCCCCCACAAGGCCAGATATGCCCCACAGTGCCAGATATGCCCCCACAGTGCCAGATACACATGCCCCCACAGTGCCAGATATGCCCACACAGTGCCAGATACACATGACCCCAGAGTGCCAGATATGCCCCCACAGTGCCATATATGCCCCCACAGTGCCAGATATACATGCCCCCAGTGTGCCAGATATACCCCAGCAGTGCAACTCATCGTTGCTGCTGCTGCCTGGGGCTGGCACTATCTACTGCTGCTGGCCTGCTGCTGGGGAGAGGAGAGCACATCATGCGCTCCTCCTGTACCTCTCCTGCCCTCAGCCCGGTATACTAAACTGGCACCCTGTCCATGAGCCAATCAGGGCTCATGGTCCGGCAGCAGTGTCTCCTGATTGGCTGCTGGTCCACGAGCTCTGCTTGGCTCACGAACCGGCTCAGTGCATGCCACCGCCACTGACGGACTCAGGGGACTTGCAAGCAGTAGAGGAGAGGCGCATGCTGCACTCTCCTCTCTCCAACACCCAGTGTCTGCAAGGTGGCAGCCCAGCGGTATGGCATACCTGCTGGGATTTTCTTACAGGTACACCATACCACCCCGTACCGCCATACTTGCAGAACTACCTATGATCCACACCCATCTCCATTACCATCCAGGAATTTGTGTGCCAATCCCCCATTAACATATTGTGGCACTGCAGAAATACTACATGAGTTCCAATGTTTAATGACAGTGAAGATTGTCATACTTTGGCTAGGGAAAGGTAGAAAGTTAGTGTTTGCTACTGTTGATTGTATTTTTCATTACTCTCCTCATCACATTATAGACTGAGATTTCAGTGACCTAAAACTAGAGATGAGCGAGTTCGGTTCTCAGAGAACCAAACCCCTACAAAAGTCATGCTCTGAGCCCAGATCCAAGTCTGCCTCAGGACTTCCTGCCAGTCTCGGAAATCAGAATGAGCAAAAACCATCATCATCCCGCTGTCGGATTCTCGCGGGTTTTGGATTCCATATAAACAGCCACGCATTGCAGCCATTTTCACTCTGGACTTGGAAAATGAAAGAGTCAGACCTCTGTCTCTCTGTGGCTGGTGCAATCAGGTGGGTCAGTGTGTGCCTCTAGGGGTGCTGTCCTGTCACTGTGATGTTAGGGGTGCTGTCCTGGCTGTCACTGGTGTTTCATGTGCTGTTAGGGGTGCTGCAGCTGTACATGGGTGTTGCTGCCACTGTGTTGTACAGGAAGCAGTGGCACTGTCCTCCTGTATGCTGTGAAAATACAGGGACGCTGGCTGTAAAAAATCTGGGGAGCAGTGAAAATAAATGTACACTGGCCCTTCCTTGTATGCTGTAAAAAATCTGGGGAGCAGTGAAAATAAATGTACACTGATCCTGCATTGTATGCTATACAAATTTTGGGTTGCAGTAAAATAAATGTACACTGGCCTTGTCTTGTATGCTGTAAAAATTATGGGGTGCAGTAAAGTAAATGTACACTGGCCCTGTCTTGTATACTATAAAAATTCAAGGGTGCAGTAAAATAAATGTACACTGGCCCTGTCTTGTATACTGTAAAAATTCAAGGGTGCAGTAAAATAAATGTACACTAGCCCTGTCTTGTATGCTGTAAAAATACAGGGGTGTTGCTTTTAAAATAAAACTACACTGGTCCTGTATGCTGTAGAAAAACAGGGGTGCTACTGTTAAAATAAAAGTACCCTGGCCCTGTCTTGTATGCTGTAAAAATTCTGGGGTGCAGTGAAAATCAATGTACACTAGTCATGTATGCTGTAAAAATACAGGGGTGCTGCTGTTAAAATAAAAGTACACTGGTACTGTATGCTGTAAAAATACAGGGTTGCTTCTGTTAAAATAAAAGTGCCCTGTCTTGTATGCTGTAAAAATTCTGGGGTGCAGTGAAAATCAATGTACACTGGTCCTGTATGCTGTAACAATACAGGGGTGCTGCTGTTAAAAAAGGTACACTGGTCCTGTATGCTGTAAAAATACAGGGGTGCTGCTGTTAAAATAAAAGTACACTGGTCTTGTATGCTGTAAAAATACAAGGGTACTGTAGTTAAAATAAAAGTACACTGGTTCTGTATGCTTCAAAAATACAGGGGTGATGTTGTTAAATTAAAAGTACATTGGTCTTGTATGCTGTAAAAATACAGGGGTGCTACAGTTAAAATAAAAGTACACTAGTTCTGTATGCTTTAAAAATATAGGGGTTAAAATAAAAGTACACTGGTCCTGTCTTATATGCTGTAAAAATTCTGGGGTGCAGTGAAAATCAATGTACACTCATCCTGTATGCTGTAACAATACAGGGGTGCTGCTGTTAAAAAAGGTACACTGGTCCTGTATGCTGTAAAAATACATGGGTGCTGCTGTTAAAATAAAAGTACACTGGTCTTGTATGCTGTAAAAATACAGGGGTGCTGTAGTTAAAATAAAAGTACACTGGTTCTGTATGCTGTAAAAATACAGGGGACACTGCTGTTAAAATAAAAGTAGACTGGCCCTGTATGCTGTAAAATACAGGGGTGCAGTGAAAATAAATGTACACTGGACTTGTCTTGTATGCTGTAAAATTACAGGGGTGTTGTAAAAATACAGTGGTTCTGGTACTGTCCACGGTTGCGATGTCTAGGCCTGAGCTTCACAACACTGTATGGGAAGAGGAGGCTCCTACCACCTCTCTGCAAGTGCTGGGAGAAGCACCGCCAGTACAGTTGCTGAAATTGAGATTGAGGATGTCACTGTAGAAGTACACCAGGATGATGAGGATATGGGTGTAGCTGGCGCTGCGGAAGAAGTTGACAATGAGGATTCTGATGGTGATGTGGTTTGTTTGAATAAGGCGCCAGTGGAGACAGTTGTTGGCCATGGGATGAGAAAGCCCATTGTCATGCCTGGGCAAAATACCAAAAAAGCCACCTCTTCGGTGTGGTATTATTTCTCCACATATCCAGACAACAGGTGTCAAGCCATCTGCTGCCTTTGTCAATCCATAATAAGTAGGGGTAAGGATGTTAACTACCTAGGAACATCCTCTCTTATACTGTACGTCACCTGAAGCATTCATCATAAGTCAGTATCAAGTTCAGAAACTTTGGGTAATAGCATAAGCAGTCCACTGACACTTACATGATGTGGTATTGTTTGAATATTATTTCTCTGTGAGGATGAGGATGAAAACACTGAAGGGGGGTGGAATCTGAGGATGAGGATGACATCTTGCCACTATAGAGACAGTTTGTGCAAGGAGATATTAATTGCTTTTTTTTTGGTGGGGGCCCAAACAAACCAATCCTTTCAGCCACAGTCATGTGACAGACCCTGTTGCTAAAATGATTGGTTTGTTAAAGTGTGCATGTCCTGTTTTTACAACATAAGGGTGGGTGGGAGGACCCAAGGACAACTCCATCTTGCACATCTTTTCTTTGCCACATCATTCCAGGGGTGCTTCCCTATATGGGATGCTGCCCCTCTGCCCTATCAGTCCAGGGGTGCTGCCCCACTTCCGTTTAAGTCTAGTGGTGCTGTTGCGTGTCTGCTGTGCTGTGTAATTCTCCAGGGGTGCTGCCTATGCTGTATAAATCCAGGGGTGCTGCCATATAATTCCAGGAGTGCTGCTGTACTTGATCCTAGGTTTAAATGAAAGCCTAGAGCAGATATGAAACAAGCTTCAACATCACAAACAGATTTGTGAAAACATAGCCGCAAAGGTGGAAATGGAAATTGCTATTTTGATAAAGTGTTTTTAAATAAAGTGGAGAGAGACCACATTTGTGGCCAAAATCAGTATGACTCAGAAGAGACAGAATCATAATCCAGTGGTAAAAGAGAGATTTTCTGCCAGAGCATTAGAGAGAGGTTCTTCTCAATTATTTCATGTTAGGGACTTATTCAAATGAATGGCTCCAATTAGTCAAGCTTAATTTTGATTTATTATTGATGTTTTACATTTTGGGATTATTTATTTATAAGATGCGCATTTGTTGTACAGGGATCATTTTTTCCTAAGGGCTGCGTAGGGTTATAGCAAGACCTCACGCTGTTAGAAGAACAGAGTTTCAGTAATCATGTATTGCATCAGCTTTCCATTGCACTGCAGTACTAGATGGGCCAGGAGCTCCTGTGAGGCACAAACAGTTTCTGAATAAGGCTCAGTATGGAGTCTCATGGTGGCTTACAGCCAGGAAGATGTCTGGCTTTCCAGGCTGAGGCATGCTGTGGGCACAGAGGTTAGCATTGCTTCCTCCCACAGTCCTACTTATAGTATGAGATGAGTTTCGACTGTAGAGTGGTAAGCTCCTCTAGGGCAGGGCCTCAATAACAAAAAAATGCACTGCACAGTCATGCTTAGTACTTTACCGAACATACCCAAACTCGACTTGCCCCATCCAGGGCTCTTCTGGGGACTAAGGAGGGCCTGCTAAAACATCTAAGGGGCTGCTTTATTTAAAAATAAAATATGAATAAAATAAACAAGACACACAGGTATGCTCACATGCGTGAAACTTGGACACACAGGTATGCTCACATGCGTGTAACTGGGAGCTGTGAAAAACAAAAATAAGGCATCTGTCACAATATATGTAAATAAAAATGCAATAAAAAAACAGGATTTTAATACCTACCAGTAAATCCTTTTCTCCTAGTCCGTAGAGGATGCTGGGGTCCACTTCATGACCATGGGTATAGACGGTTCCGCAGGAGCCATGGGCACTCTTTAAGACTTTTCAATGGGTGTGAATTGGCTCCTCCCCCTATACCCCTCCTCCAGACCTCAGTTTTAGGAACTGTGCCCAGGGAGATGGACATTTCGAGGAAAAGATTTACTTTAATACTAGTGGTGAGAAACATACCAGCTCACACCTCAACCATGCCGCACAACATGGCATTCAACAGAACACACACCAACAGGCATGAACCAATGACAGCAACATGCTGAAACTAATATAAAACAACTTGTATAACTCTAATAACAAAACTGCAGGTAAAGTACGCACTGGGACCGGCGCCCAGCATCCTCTACGGACTAGGAGAATAGGATTTACCGGTAGGTATTAAAATCCTGTTTTCTCATACGTCCTAGAGGATGCTGGGGTCCACTTCATGACCATGGGGTTTATACCAAAGCTCCAGTACGGGCGGGAGAGTGCGGGTGACCCTGCAGCACCGATTGACCGAACTTGAGGTCTTCATCGGCCAAAGTGTCAAACCTGTAGAAATTTGCAAACGTGTTTGACCCCGACCAAGTAGCTGCTCGGCAAAGCTGCAATGCCGAGACCCCCTGGGTAGCCGCCCAGGATGAGCCCACCTTCCTAGTGGAATGGGCCTTTACCGACGTCGGTAAAGGCAATCCAGCCGTAGTATGAGCATGCTGAATCGTACCTCTGATCCAACGCGCAATAGTCTGCTTGGAAGCAGGTCACCCAATCTTGTTGGGAGCATACAGGACAAACAAAGACTCTGTTTTCTGTATTCGACCTGTTCTAGTGACATAAACTTCAAAGCCCTAACCACATCTTTTGACTTTGACTCAGTAAACGTGTCAGTAACCACTGGCACCACAATAGGTTGGTTTATGTGGAAAGATGAAACCACCTTTGGAAGAAAATGTTGACGAGTTCTCAACTCTGCCCTATCTTCATGGAAGATCAGGTAAGGGCTCTTGTGAGACAAGGCCCCCAATTCAGACACCCGCCGTGCGGATGCCAATGCCAAAAGCATCACCACTTTCCAAGTGAGAAACTTCAACTCTATCTCTTGTAGAGGCTTCAACCAATCTGATTGAAGGAACTGCAACACCACGTTAAGGTCCCATGGTGCCACTGGAAGCACAAATGGAGGCTGGATGTGCAGAACCCCTTTCACGAAGGTCTGAACCTCTGGAAGAGAGGCCAATTGTTTTTGGAAGAACGCTGACAAGGCCGAAATCTGGACCTTGATTGACCCCAATCGGAGGCCCTCCTCCACACCAGCCTGCAGAAAATGGAGAAAACGTCCCAACTGAAACTATTCCATAGGAGCCTTCTTGGATTCACACCAAGACACATATTTTCTCCTAATACGGTGGTAATGTTTCAACGTTACTCCTTTCCTGGCCTGAATAAGGGTGTGGATGACTTCCTTGGGAATACCCTTTCGGGCTAGGATCCGGCGCTCAACAGCCATGCCGTCAAACATAGCCGCGGTAAGTCTTGATACACGCACGGCCCCTGCCGCAGCAGGTCCTCGCGAAGAGGAAGAGGCAGAGGATCTTCTATGAGCAACTCCTGAAGATCTGGGTACCAAGCCCTCCTTGGCCAGTCTGGGGCAATGAAGATTGTTTATGTACGTGACTGCTGTATGCGGCAGCGTCTTTGATATTCCCTAACTTAAGGAGTATCTCATCTTTATCAGTCGTGTCAATTTCTGATGACATGCTTTCTGACCATTTTTCAATAGCGTGACTCACCAATGCGCAAGCAATTGTGGGCCTGAGCAGCATACCATTGGCAACATAAATGGATTTCAATGTAGTCTCCATTTTGCGGTCTGCTGGCTCCTTTAGTGAAGTCGTGCCAGGTGCAGGGAGAATTACCTTCTTTGTCAACCTGGACATCGCACTGTCTAACACGGGGTGACTCCCATTTTTTTCTGTCCTCCACCGGGAAAGGATAAGCTACAGTATCTGAATTCTCTTAGGAATACGAAATTTATTTTTGGGATCCACCCACATCCCTTCAAAGAGAGTATTAAACTCGTGGGAAGGAGGGAAAGTGACCTTGGATTTCTTTTCTTTATAGAAATAAGCCTTCTCCTGAGGTACAGGAGTGGCGTCCGTGACTTCCAGAACTTCCCTTATAGCTACAATCATATATTGTATATTTTTTTCCAATTTATGATCTATTTCTCTGGAGTCACTATCGTCGACACAAGAATCAGTGTCCGTGTCGGTATCAGTATTCACAATATTCGCAAATGGTCTCTTATGTGACCCAGGGGGGTCGCCTGTGGATGGAAGAACAGAGCCCTGAAAAATCACATCCTCCACAGATAATCTCCTATGATGCATACTATCACGTATTTCTTTCACCCATGCAGGCTCTTGGTGTGCCGGCAGCGCCACCACATTACACGTCTGTGTCCCTAAAATGGTTTCCTCCGGGGAGGAACTCCCTGCCTCTGACATGTCTTACACACGTGTACAACACACACACACAGACACACTGGGACTTATAGGGGACAGACCCACAGTAAAATCTGTCAGAGGGACACAGTTTAGGAGCAGCCAGTTCACAACCCCAGCGCCAGTATCTAATGCCTGTGAACACAGAATGCCCACTGACATGCAGCGCTTTTTAAACAGTAAAACACACTTGTAAAGCATCAAATTCGCTTGTGCCCCCCCCCCCCCCCCCTGTTTTGCAACTTGATACTTGTAGTTAGAAGTGAAGGAGGACCAGCGATGTCTCTGCAGCCTGAGGAGAGAGAAAATGGCGCTGAGCAGTGTGCTGGCTGCCTGAGAAAGAAGCTCCGCCCCCACAATGGTGCGTTTTTACCTCAGAAACTTTTCATAATATTTATACTGGTGGGGTAGGGCTGTGCCTGGGCATCTTATGCCCCCTTTTTGCCAGTTTATAGGTGTTTTTGCTGCCCAGGGCACCCCCCGCGCCCTGCACCCTGCAGTACCTGTGTGTGTGGGCAGCAATGGCGCGCTGCGCTCCCGCCAGCCGCGCTGTACCTTAGCCATCACTTTACTAGATAGAAGATCTGTCTTCTTCTACTCACCTGTCTTCTGACTTCTGGCTCTGTGAGGGGGGTGATGGCGTGCTGTGGGAGTGAGCATCTAGACACGGCTAGCGTTCAGTACCCGTCTGAAGCTAATGGTCTCCTGTCAGCCAGAAGCAGAGCCATGAAACTCTTCAGGAAATTGGTTCCTCCTACTTCTGCCCCCTCAGTCCCATGAAGCAGGGAGTCTGTTGCCAGCAGTTCTCCCTGAAAATAAAAAACCTAACATAAGTCTTTTCAGAGAAGCTCAGTAGAGCTCCCCTAGAGTGCATCCAGTCTGCCTGGGCACATTTCTAAAACTGAGGTCTTAGAGAGTGCCCATGGCTCCTGCGGAACCATCTATACCCCATGGTCATGAAGTGGACCCCAGCATCCTCTAGGACGTATGAGAAAATGGAAAAAAAGAAACCCACAAGATTTTCACAAAAAAGTCTCCAGACTCCGTGGAGGGGAAAATATCCAATCTTGATCTTGTGGTATACACAAGTTTATTTGCATCCCAGCATTAAATCCGAGATTATTGTAATCCCTGAACATGGAAAAGGGGGTACAAATTTGGAGGTTTTGGCCCCTTGTTTTTCAGTTTGTCCAGTAATGTGGTAATTAATAATTATATATTTGCTTGGTTGAAGTCCTTTCTGTTCCACACCAATTTAGGAGTGGAGGTGAAAGCCTGTGTGTTGTTCCTGATTGAGTGTGCCTCTCTAATTTTTAATCACCTTCTTGACACTGTCCTCTTCCTCTTGCCTCTTTGCATAATGTGAAAAGTCATCAAAGAAGAAGGTGGTATGTTTGTAGCTAGCTATGATTCAGAGAACTTGGAGAGCTTTTTCCAGGGGGACCACCTGTCGCTGAAATGATGGGTTTATTAAACGGTGCATGTCCTGTTTAAACAACATATGGGTGGGTGGAAGGGCCCCTCCCAAGACAATTCCATCTTGCACCTCTTTTTTTCTTTGCATTATGTGCTCTTTGGGGCTTAGTTTTTAAAACTGCCATCCTGTCTGCCACTGCAGTGCCACTCCTAGATGGGCCAGGTGTTTGTGCTGCCCAGTTATGTCGCTTAGCTTAGTCATCCAGCGACCTCAGTGCAACCTTTTGGCCTAAAAACAATATTGTGAGGTGTGAGGTGTTCAGAATAGCCTGGAAATGAGTGGAAATGAATGTTATAGAGGTTAATAATACCATAGGATCAAAATTACCCCCAAGTTCTGTGATTTTAGCTGCATTTATGTTTTTTTTAATAAATCATCCAGATCCAAAACCCAAAAAGGTGGCTTTCTCAAAACCAATCGAGATCCAAAACATGAGCGGGGATCAAGATCTAAAACCAAAACCCAAAACCCAAAAAGTGTCCGCCGCACATCTCTATCTAATACCAACAATTGTGATTCTAATCAAATGTTCATCTGTAATTCCAATGATATTCTGCCATTCTTTTGTGATTCCAATTAATTATCTTTTGCATATGGAATACTTCTTTTTGGTGTGAAATGCAGCCAATTGTCTTTTCTTTGTTCATCTTTTATGCCTAAATTCTTCTTTTTGTGATTATTCAAATTTAATGCTAATTAATCAGTCATCACCTTCAATCTAGAGTTCATTGCAGTTCAATTAAGCTATCCTGTTGGAATTGCTGACTCACTCCTGTTTTGCATCACTCTATCGTACTTCTCTGAACACAGCACTACAGGACAAGGTATGGGGAGAAACATTTCTGGGGAAAGGTCTGTCACATAACCACCCAACACCTGTGATACCTCTCAAAAGATGTGAAATATGTCCTTCTGGGATGAATAATTCCTCCAATAAAGTTTAGATTTTGGTGGCTTCATCTTATATACAGTAGATTTGTTGGAGTTACTGTAGGTACAATCTATGCATTGATTTAAATTGTAATTCAGGGTGATTACGGCATTTGGACAAAAAGTGAACAATGAGATATATTATTTTCCATTGTTTAATTGTAAATGTGAAATGAACCTCTGCTTCCCACTATAATTGGATTTTGGCTTTATCATCCGAACAGGAGCTCATTATTTAAGAATGCTAGAAACAGATAGAACCCTAATAAGGCTTTAGTAAACCGTGCTATTAAGTCCAATGGTGAAGGTCCAATAGCACCGTGTTCTAAGCATACTTGATATCCAATTACGGATATGCATATCGGTAAAATGTTCACCCAAGGGCAGATTAAATTGATCCTGCAGTGTGTCAAATGAAATAACAAAATTTCCATTCATCACATTTGCAATATGGTAGATTCCCCTATTGCATGATAAGTTAAAGTAAATATCTGGACTCAACGTTGAAATAGCTCTTAGTGACAGATTACTAAATGGCAGTAGTAACCCCTTATTTAAAGACAGATGGCCAGTCCGGGTCTGCCTATAGGGAATGATAGGGTACCAATGCTTTTTCTAAGTTGACCCATGTTTTTGTGCCAAACAATACCAAACTATCACTAAACTAAGAAACTAAGCAAGCGACACGATAGTCTGGTAGGTTTGGGACTGCCATACCTCCCTGTATTTTAGACCTAATCATTCTTCAATATGCCAATCTTAGGGCTTAATTTTCCAGATATACAGTATATTGAAATCATCTTATTGTATGAGCCAAGTCCAAATAGCATCTTGGCATCGTATAGGATATTGTATGAAATACAGATGTGTCCTCTTTTATCCTCATCCACTTCCATAGGGAAGCATTGAGCGTATGCACAGTGTGACTAGTTGTGGCACAGTGCACATAATCGATGCTGCAATGGGTACGCACGTGGTAGGTGATTATGTGCAAGATGAACATAGGCACATCTGTAAGCACATCAATTTTGGAAATATGGACATTTTAAAAGCCGCCAACTTTCCTAGCCAAGAGATCCGCAGCCCTGACCAATGCTTCAGCAAATCGTTGCACTGTCTCAGAATTGGGTAAAAATGTACTTTAACCATGTCAGCCATGTGTTTAGGGATAATAATACCCAAGTATACTAGATGGTGTGCTTCCCAATTATAATTTTAAATAGATTTAAATCTGTGTAAGAGATTTTCCTCATATTAACCACTTAACTGACGATTTTGCCCTCCAAAACCACTCATAACATTTATTAAATGTTTTATTTAATATAGTTTAAAAAGTATTTTTTAGAATAGTTAAATGTTGTATTATGTATATCGGCAGAATGGATCTCCTCATCAAAAACTTGGGGACACAATGGGGCGGCACAGTTGCATGTGATCTGACCATGCCAGTGAAGTGGTTAAAGGCTAGTGCCTCTGTTTTTGTGGTGTTAAGCTTATACTGTATAAAGAAGCTGCACTGAACCTATGACATTATGTAGTGAAGGGAGTAAGGATTCCGGATCAGTAACAATAAGCAATACATCATCTGCAAATAGACATAGTTTATGTACAGTACGAAGGAAGATACAGAGACACATTGGAAGAAAGTAGTGTTTCTAACTATACATGAAAAGGGTTCTATTGCTAATACATTTATAAACAGCGAGAGGACACCCCTGTCTAGTGCCATTTGATATGGGAACAACTTCTGATATAAATCCATTACTGAACCCCCTCGCTGTTGGGTTTATGTATAGAGACAGAATTGAGTTTAATACTTACCAATAAAACTAAACTTAATTATAGTTGTTTGAAGATACAACCAATCAGGGGCGGATCCAGGAAAAAATGACAGGGGGGGCACCTTATGCACGCCTTCGGCGTGCGGTCCCATGAAGGTGTGCGTGGCCTCACAACAAGGGCATGACCTAGCAACAAGGGTCATGGCCTCAAAGGGAATGTCATATTCATAAGACGGGAAGAGGGTCACATTTTGGAGAGGCAGAGGGTAACAGAAGAGAGAGGGTGATGGGTTTATAGTGACGCAGGGGAGAGGAAGAGGGTGAGGTAGTCGGTGAAGGAGACATAGTGGGAGACGGAGAGGCAGTGGGTGACAGAGAGAGGGTGACAGTGAGAGGCAGTGTGGGTAACACCGAGAAAAGGGTGACGAGGAAAAAGTGGGTGATGCCAGGGGGAGGTGTCAGTGGGTAACAAGTAGAGGGGGACAGGGAGAGGCAGTGGGTACCTAAGGTCTCTGTAGGAGTAGGAGGGAGTAGTGAGACATTTGTAGTGAAGTTTACAGAGACATGAAGGGAAAGTATCGCTGGGGAAACAGACAGAAGAAAACATGGAAGCCTAACACAATAACTGAGAGGAGAGGGAACGAGAAAGCGAGAGAGGGGGGGTTGAGAGAGAGAGAGAGGGGGGGGGGAGGCAGGGGCTACTGAACCTAGCAAACAGCCTAATATATCCTATCTAAATATCAATAAAGCACAAGTGCATATACACACACACACACACACACACACACACACACACACACACACAGTATGTGTGTATATACAGTATATATATATATATATATATATACACACAAACAAACAAACAGTATGTGTATATGTGTGTGTGTGTGTGTGTGTGTGTGTGTGTGTGTGTGTGTATATATATATATATATATATATACATATATATACACTGCTCAAAAAAATAAAGGGAACACTAATATAACACATCCTAGATCTGAATGAATGAAATATTCTTATTAAATACTTTGTTCTTTACATAGTTGAATGTGCTGACAACAAAATCACACAAAAATTATCAATAGAAATCAAATTTATTAACCTATGGAGGTCAGGATTTGGAGTCACCCTCAAAATTAAAGTGGAAAAACACACTACAGGCTGATCCAACTTTGATGTAATGTCCTTAAAACAAGTTAAAATGAGGCTCAGTAGTGTGTGTGGCCTCCACGTGCCTGTATGACCTCCCTACAACCCACACAAGTGGCTCAGGTAGTGCAGCTCATCCAGGATGGCACATCAATGCGAGCTGTGGCAAGAAGGTTTGCTGTGTCTGTCAGCGTAGTGTCCAGAGCATGGAGGCGCTACCAGGAGACAGGCCAGTACATCAGGAGACGTGGAGGAGGCCATAGGAGGGCAACAACCCAGCAGCAGGACTGCTACCTACGTCTTTGTGCAAGGAGGAACAGGAGGAGCACTGCCAGAGCTCTGCAAAATGACCTCCAGCAAGCCACAAATGTGCATGTGTCTACTCAAACGAACAGAAACAGACTCCATGAGGGTGGTATGAGGGCCCGACGCCCACAGGTGGGGGTTGCATTTGCCAGAGAACACCAAGATTGGCAAATTCGCCAATGGTGCCCTGTGCTCTTCACAGATGAAAGCATGTTCTCACTGAGCACATGTGACAGATGTGACAGAGTCTGGAGACGCCAAGGAGAACGTTCTGCTGCCTGCAACATCCTCCAGCATGACCGGTTTGGCAGTGGGTCAGTAATGGTGTGGGGTGGCATTTCTTTGGGGGGCCGCACAGCCCTCCATGTGCTCGCCAGAGGTAGCCTGACTGCCATTAGGTACCGAGATGAGATCCTCAAACCCCTTGTGAGACCATATGCTGGTGCGGTTGGGTTCCTCCTAATGCAAGACAATGCTAGACCTCATGTGGCTGGAATGTGATAGCAGTTCCTGCAAGACGAAGGCATTGATGCTATGGACTGGCCCGCCCGTTCCCCAGACCTGAATCCAATTGAGCACATCTGCGACATCATGTCTCGCTCCATCCACCAATGCCACATTGCACCACAGACTGTCCAGGAGCTGGCGTATGCTTTAGTCCAGGTCTGGGAGGAGATCCCTCAGTAGACCATCCACCACCTCATCAGGAGCATGCCCAGGCGTTGTAGGGAGGTCATACAGGCACGTGGAGGCCACACACACTACTGGGCCTCATTTTGACTTGTTTTAAGGACATTACATCAAAGTTGGATCAGCCTGTAGTGTGTTTTTCCACTTTCATTTTGAGGGTGACTCCAAATCCAGACCTCCATGGGTTTATTAAATTTGATTTCCATTGATAATTTTTGTGTGATTTTGTTGTCAGCACATTCAACTATGTAAAGAACAAAGTATTTAATAAGAATATTTCATTTATTCAGATCTAGGATGTGTTATTGTAGTGTTCCCTTTATTTTTTTGAGCAGTGTATATATATATATATATATATATATATATATATACATACATATATATACACACAAATATACATATATACATATATGAATCTATTTATGTGGCTGCACCAGAGAAGATAGTCAGTGCTGCCCACTTCCCTGTCCTGAAGCCCTCTCACTGACCTTATGCCCATGAGGGCTGCTGCTGCCCCACCAAGTCCGGGTGCTGCCGAGTCGCCTGATTCATGTGCGGGCCGAGCCAAGCACCAGCGGCTGCAGGTCAGTCGCATGCCGCTTGTGGCTGGACCGTGGAGGAGGGGAGGAGAGAGAAGGGGAAAGCCTCCCCTCTCCTCAGAGACTTCCGGCTTTACTACAGCCGGCTGCCTGCAGCGTACTGTAATGAGTCACTCTGACTCATTACTGCTGCCACTGGGCCCTTCATCGCGGTGGGCACCAGTGAACTGCGCCGCCGCTTTTTTTTTCAAGGGACTGCTTTTTTTTTTTTTAAGTGCCAGACATGACAGGGGGGCAATTATTTTAGGGCTATGTTAATAACATACTGATAGGGTGTGCAATCTTTAAAGTCAGATCATTAAGATACATTACCCTATAGGTAAACTAAGCATACAGCCATATGTCTTACAACAGTAGTTCCCAAACACAGGGGTAGATGTATTAACCTGGAGAAGGCATAAGGAAGTTATAAACCAGTGATAAAGCAGTGTTAAGTGCAAGGTGATAATGCACCAGCCAATCAGGTCCTAACAGTTCATTGACATATGGAGCTGATTGGCTGGTATGTTTATCACCTTGCACGTATCACTGGTTTATCACTTCCTTATACCTTCTCCAGGTTAATACATCTGCCCCACTATCCTTAAAACATGGACTGCTGGAGTGTCTTGAGGACCGCGCCGATATAAGCAGCCCTCTATATTTTGATCATAATATTGGCTTACAAGGAATCAGTTATAATATATCACTCTCTTTATGCTGCTATATTTACTATAAAAGCAATACTTTGCACATTTGTCTATTTTGTGTAGTCAGAATCTGAGTATGTGGCAACATGTTAATATACTGTTTAAAAAAACATTTACTGTTCACTTTATTTTCTTTTGAAATAAAATAAAATGCAAACCAGAGATATCAGTGATCAGCTGTTAATCTTTGATGTGCCCTGCTTAACTGACAAAGGGGGTAATTCCGAGTTGATCGCAGCATCAAATTTGTTAGCAGTTGGGTAAAACCATGTGCACTGCAGGGGGGGCAGATATAACATTTGCAGAGAGAGTTAGATTCAGATGGGTTATTTTGTTTCTGTGCAGGGTAAATACTGGCTGCTTTATTTTTACACTGCAATTTTGATTTCAGTTTGAACTTTGAACACACCCCACCCAAATCTAACTCTCTGCAAATGTTATATCAGCCACACCTGCAGTGCAAATGGTTTTGCCCAACCGCTAACAAATTTGATGCTGCGATCAACTCGGAATTACCCCCAAAATGTCACTAGGTTATAGCAAAGTTTGTGGTGTTTTTTAACTTTCATATTGTCTATTTAAATCAGTCAATCAATGAATTAATCAATCAAACTTTTTATCTAGGCAAACACCATAGAGAAAGCTAATTTACAAAATTGATTTCTTTATACAGTACAAGTAACCAGTAACAAAACATTGGGGGTCATTCCGAGTTGTTCGCTCGTAAGCGGATTTTAGCAGATTTGCTCATGCTAAGCCGCCGCCTACTGGGAGTGAATCTTAGCATCTTAAAATTGCGAACGATGTATTCGCAATATTGCGATTACACACCTCGTAGCAGTTTCTGAGTAGCTCCAGACTTACTCGGCATCTGCGATCATTTCAGTGCTTGTGTTCCTGGTTTGACGTCACAAACACACCCAGCGTTCGCCCAGACACTCCCCCGTTTCTCCGGCCACTCCTGCGTTTTTTCCGGGAAACGGTAGCGTTTTTTCCCACACGCCCATAAAACGGCCTGTTTCCGCCCAGTAACACCCATTTCCTGTCAATCACATTACGATCGCCAGAACGATGAAAAAGCCGTGAGTAAAATTCCTAACTGCATAGCAAATTTACTTGGCGCAGTCGCAGTGCGGACATTGCGCATGCGCATTAAGCGGAAAATCGCTGCGATGCGAAGATTTTTACCGAGCGAACAACTCGGAATGACCCCCATTGATTTACAAGCAAATATCCCGTAGATGCAAGAATACAATAGTACGTGTAGACATACTATAGAAGGATAAATACAAATAACCTTGGGTTCTGGTAAAAGACAAGAGTACATGTTACAATTGTCTAGCAAGTAATTCAAAAGCAACTACAATCTAATTATGAAAAACATTTTTTTAGAAGGTGCCGCAAGTGGTCCATAATGCCAGTCCAAGATTACACTGAAGATTACACTGTAAAAATGAGGAATGATGGTGACAACTCTACTGTGAGGTAAAAAGGTAAATGCGTGCATAAGACCTTTGATAGAGCCACAGTTAGAGGCGAAATGTGTCGGCAGAATCCAGTGTTGTATCCAGTGACTCTGTGGCAGGGGTGCATCTACGGTTCCGAGCGCCCTGGCAAAGTAAAGGACTTAGGGAAAGCGAGTATGTCAAAAATGGGGTGTGGCCACTTAATAGTACCCCAGTTCAAATTACACCACAAAGTAGTGTCGCTTACTCACATTACACAGCACAGCAATGTCCGTTATTCAGGTTATGCTACACAGTCATGCCCTTATACACATTATGCCACACAGGAGTGCATATATATATATATATATATATATATATATACACCAATCCAATGACTGCTGGCACCCCTATGCTTTTTTTCATCTGCTCTGGTGCCCCGACCAGTGATTCATATCCTTCCTAAAGAGAGGCAGGAACTCAGGAGACTGTTGAGAATGTTAAATGTATTGCCCCAATATCAACGTTTCGGGGGTATAAGCCCCATCGTCAGGACCATATACCTGTTTTGCTATATGGTCTTGACGACTAAGCATATACCCCCGAAACGCTGATATTGGGGCAATACATTTAACATTCTCAACAGTCTCCTGAGTGCCAGTCTCTTTTTTGGAAGGATATATATATATATATATATATAGTACCTTATTGCCCCGGCACTCCAAATATCCACTCAGGGATATGTCTCGCTCCGGTGCCTTCCTCCGTGGAGAGCTTTGGTGAGGCCCCCCAGGATATGGCGGTCACAAACGAGGCGGCACTCAGAGGCTGTCACAAATTCTTGTAATAGTGCAAACAGAGAAATCAACGTTTCGGGGACCAGTTCCCCTTCTTCAGGATATCCTTATCCTGAAGAAGGGGAACTGGTCCCCGAAACGTTGATTTCTCTGTTTGCACTATTACAAGAATTTGTGACAGCCTCTGAGTGCCGCCTCGTTTGTGACCGCTATATATATATATATATATATTAGTGATGTGCACCGGACATTTTTCGGGTTTTGTGTTTTGGTTTTGGATTCGGTTCAGCGGCCGTGTTTTGGATTCGGGCGCGTTTTGGCAAAACCTCCCTGAAAATTTTTTGTCGGATTCGGGTGTGTTTTGGATTCGGTTTTTTTTTACAAAAAACCCTCAAAAACAGCTTAAATCATAGAATTTGGGGGTCATTTTGATCCCATAGTATTATTAACCTCAATAACCATAATTTCCACTCATTTTCAGTCTATTCTGAACACCTCACACCTCACAATATTATTTTTAGTCCTAAAATTTGCACCGAGGTGGCTGGATGGCTAAGCTAAGTGACCCCAGTGGCCGACACAAACACCTGGCCCATCTAGGAGTGGCACTGCAGTGTCAGGCAGGATGGCACTTCAAAAAAATTGTCCCCAAACAGCACATGATGCAAAGAAAAAAAAGAGGCGCACCAAGGTCGCTGTGTGACTAAGCTAAGCGACACAAGTGGCCGACACAAACACCTGGCCCATCTAGGAGTGGCACTGCAGTGTCAGGCATGATGGCACGTCAAAAAAATAGTCCCCAAACAGCACATGATGCAAAGAAAAATGAAAGAGGCGCACCAAGGTCGCTGTGTGACTAAGCTAAGCAACACAAGTGGCTGACACAAAGACCTGGCCCATCTAGGAGTGGCACTGCAGTGTCAGGCAGGAAAAAAGAGGTGCAAGATGGAATTGTCCTTGGGCCCTCCCACCCACCCTTATGTTGTATAAACAGGACATGCACACTTTAACGAACCCATCATTTCAGCGACAGGGTCTGCCACACGACTGTGACTGAAATGACTGGTTGGTTTGGGCCCCCACCAAAAAAAGAAGCAATCAATCTCTCCTTGCACAAACTGGCTCTACAGAGGCAAGATGTCCACCTCATCATCATCCTCCAATTCCTCACCCCTTTCGCTGTGTACATCCCCCTCCTCACAGATTATTAATTCGTCCCCACTGGAATCCACCATCTCAGGTCCCTGTGTACTTTCTGGAGGCAATTGCTGCTGGTGAATGTCTCCACGGAGGAATTGATTATAATTCATTTTGATGAACATCATCTTCTCCACATTTTCTGGAAGTAACCTCGTACGCCGATTGCTGACAAGGTGAGCGGCTGCACTAAACACTCTTTCGGAGTACACACTGGAGGGAGGGCAACTTAGGTAGAATAAAGCCAGTTTCTGCAAGGGCCTCCAAATTGCCTCTTTTTCCTGCCAGTATACGTACGGACTGTCTGACGTGCCTACTTGGATGCGGTCACTCATATAATCCTCCAACATTCTTTCAATGGTGAGAATCATATGCAGTGACAGTAGACGACATGTCAGTAATCGTTGGCAGCTCCTTCAGTCCGGACCAGATGTCAGCACTCGCTCCAGACTGCCCTGCATCACCGCCAGTGGGTGGGCTCGGAATTCTTATCCTTTTCCTCGCACCCCCAGTTGCGGGAGAATGTGAAGGAGGAGATGTTGACGGGTCACGTTCCGCTTGACTTGACAATTTTCTCACCAGCAGGTCTTTGAACCTCTGCAGACTTGTGTCTGCCGGAAAGAGAGATACAACGTAGGTTTTAAATCTAGGATCGAGCACGGTAGCCAAAATGTAGTGCTCTGATTTCAACAGATTGACCACCCGTGAATCCTGGTTAAGCGAATTAAGGGCTCCATCCACAAGTCCCACATGCCTAGCGGAATCGCTCTGTTTTAGCTCCTCCTTCAATGTCTCCAGCTTCTCCTGCAAAAGCCTGATGAGGGGAATGACCTGACTCAGGCTGTCAGTGTCTGAACTGACTTCACGTGTGGCAAGTTAAAAGGGTTGCAGAACCTTGCACAACGTTGAAATCATTCTCCACTGCGCTTGAGTCAGGTGCATTCCCCCTCCTTTGCCTATATCGTGGGCAGATGTATAGGCTTGAATGGCCTTTTGCTGCTCCTCCATCCTCTGAAGCATATAGATGGTTAAATTCCACCTCGTTACCACCTCTTGCTTCAGATGATGGCAGGGCAGGTTCAGGAATGTTTGGTGGTGCTCCAGTCTTCGGTACGCGGTGGCTGAATGCCGAAAGTGGCCCGCAGTTCTTCGGGCCACCGACAGCATCTCTTGCATGCCCCTGTCGTTTTTTAAATAATTCTGCACCACCAAATTCAATGTATGTGCAAAACATGGGACGTGCTGGAATTTGCCCAGATGTAATGCACGCACAATATTGGTGGCGTTGTCCGATGTCACAAATCCCCAGGAGAGTCCAATTGGGGTAAGCCATTCTGCGATGATGTTCCTCAGTTTCCGTAAGAGGTTGTCAGCTGTGTGCCTCTTCTGGAAAGCGGTGATACAAAGCGTAGCCTGCCTAGGAACGAGTTGGCGTTTGCGAGATGCTGCTACTGGTGCCGCCGCTGCTGTTCTTGCTGCGGGAGGCAATACATCTACCCAGTGGGCTGTCACAGTCATATAGTCCTGAGTCTGCCCTGCTCCACTTGTCCACATGTCCGTGGTTAAGTGGACATTGGGTACAACTGCATTTTTTAAGACACTGGTGACTCTTTTTCTGAGGTCTGTGTACATTTTCGGTATTGCCTGCCTAGAGAAATGGAACCTAGATGGTATTTGGTACCGGGGACACAGTACCTCAATCAAGTCTCTAGTTGCCTCTGAATTAACGGTGGATACCGGAACCACGTTTCTCACCGCCCAGGCTGCCAAGGCCTGAGTTATCCGCTTTGCAGCAGGATGACTGCTGTGATATTTCATCTTCCTCGCAAAGGACTGTTGGACAGTCAATTGCTTACTGGAAGTAGTACAAGTGGTCTTCCGACTTCCCCTCTGGAATGACGATCGACTCCCAGCAGCAACAACAGCAGCGCCAGCAGCAGTAGGCGTTACACTCAAGGATGCATCGGAGGAATCCCAGGCAGGAGAGGACTCGTCATACTTGCCAGTGACATGGCCTGCAGGACTATTGGCTTTCCTGTGTAAGGTGGAAATTGACACTGAGGGAGTTGGTGGTGTGGTTTGCAGGAGCTTGGTTACAAGAGGAAGGGATTTAGTGGTCAGTGGACTGCTTCCGCTGTCATCCAAAGTTTTTGAACTTGTCACTGACTTCTGATGAATGCGGTCCAGGTGACGTATAAAGGAGGATGTTCCTAGATGGTTAACGTCCTTACCCCTACTTATTACAGCTTGACAAAGGCAACACATGGCTTGACACCTGTTGTCCGCATTTGTGTTGAAATAATTCCACACCGAAGAGCTGATTTTTTTTGTATTTTGACCAGGCATGTCAATGGCCATATTCGTCCCACGGACAACAGGTGTCTCACCGGGTGCCTGACTTAAACAAACCACCTCACCATCAGAATCCTCCTTGTCAATTTCCTCCCCAGCGCCAGCAACACCCATATCCTCATCCTGGTGTACTTCAACAGTGACATCTTCAATTTGACAATCAGGAACTGGACTGCGGGTGCTCCTTCCAGCACTTGCAGGGGGCGTGCAAATGGTGGAAGGCGCAAGCTCTTCCCGTCCAGTGTTGGGAAGGTCAGGCATCGCAACCGACACAATTGGACTCTCCTTGGGGATTTGTGATTTAGAAGAACGCACAGTTCTTTGCTGTGCTTTTGCCAGCTTAAGTCTTTTCATTTTTCTAGCGAGAGGATGAGTGCTTCCATCCTCATGTGAATCTGAACCACTAGCCATGAACATAGGCCAGGGCCTTAGCCGTTCCTTGCCACTTCGTGTCGTAAATGGCATATTGGCAAGTTTACGCTTCTCATCAGACGCTTTCAATTTTGATTTTTGGGTCATTTTACTGAACTTTTGTTTTTTGGATTTTACATGCTCTCTACTATGACATTGGGCATCGGCCTTGGCAGACGACGTTGATGGCATTTCATCGTCTCGGCCATGACTAGTGGCAGCAGCTTCAGCACGAGGTGGAAGTGGATCTTGATCTTTCCCTATTTTAACCTCCACATTTTTGTTCTCCATTTTTTAATGTGTGGAATTATATGCCAGTATCAATAGCAATGGCCTACTACTATATATACTGCGCACAACTGAAATGCACCACAGGTTTGGATGGATAGTATACTTGACGACACAGAGGTAGGTAGAGCAGTGGCCTACTGTACCGTAATGCTATATATTATATACTGGTGGTCAGCAAACTGTGCAAAACTGAAATGCACCACAGGTATGGATGGATAGTATACTTGACGACACAGAGGTAGGTACAGCAGTGGCCTACTGTACCGTACTGCTATATATATTATATACTGGTGGTCAGCAAACTGTGCAAAACTGAAATGCACCACAGGTATGGATGGATAGTATACTTGACGACACAGAGGTAGGTACAGCAGTGGCCTACTGTACCATACTGCTATATATATTATATACTGGTGGTCAGCAAACTGTGCAAAACTGAAATGCACCACAGGTATGGATGGATAGTATACTTGACGACACAGAGGTAGGTACAGCAGTGGCCTACTGTACCGTACTGCTATATATATTATATACTGGTGGTCAGCAAACTGTGCAAAACTGAAATGAACCACAGGTATGGATGGATAGTATACTTGACGACACAGAGGTAGGTACAGCAGTGGCCTTCTGTACCGTACTCCTATATATTATATACTGGTGGTCAGCAAAATTATGCACTGTACTCCTACTATATACTACAATGCAGCACAGATATGGAGTGTTTTTCAGGCAGACAACGTATACTGGTGGTCACTGGTCAGCAAAACTCTGCACTGTACTCCTCCTATATAATATACTGGTGATCCCCAGTGCCCACAATAAAGCAGTGTGAGCACAGATATATGCAGCACACTGAGCACAGATATGGAGTGTTTTTCAGGCAGACAACGTATACTGGTGGTCACTGTCAACAAAACTCTGTACTGTACTCCTCCTATATAATACAGCTGCTCCCCAGTCCCTACAATTAAGCAGTGTGAGCACAGATATATGCAGCACACTGAGCACAGATAAGGAGCGTTTTTTTCAGGCAGACAACGTATACTGGTGGTCACTGTCAGCAAAACTCTGCACTGTACTCCTATACAGCTGCTCCCCAGTCCCCACAATTAAGCAGTGTGAGCACAGATATATGCAGCACACTGAGCACAGATAAGGAGTGTTTTTTTCAGGCAGAGAACGGATAAAACTGGTGGTCACTGATCAGCAAAACTCTGCACTGTACTCCTCCTATATTATACAGCTGCTCCCCAGTCCTCCCCACAATTAAGCAATAAAGCACAATCAAGTTCAACAATAAATGGAGAGGACGCCAGCCACGTCCTCTCCCTAACATTTCCAATGCACGAGTGAAAATGGCAGCGACGCGCGGCTGCTTATATAGAATCCGAATCTCGCGAGAAACCAACAGCGGGATGATGACGTTCGGGCGCGCTCGGGTTAACCGAGCCATACGGGAGAAACCGAGTATGCCTCGGACCCGTGTAAAATGGGTGAAGTTCGAGGGGGTTTGGTTTCCGAGGAACCGAACCCGCTCATCACTAATATATATATATATATATCTCCACACTATTCCCCATCACTCCAGTATCCCCTCAGGGTAACATGCTCAAGTGCTCTACTACTGGGGATGTACCCCCAAATATGCCAGAAGAACAGGCAGCACTCGAAAACTCCAAAATAGTGAAGGATGGGGAGAACATCCCCGAAACATAAATTAATTAAAGCACCCTGTTGGGACATTACTGTGGAATTTGGTGCTGCCTGTATATATATATATATATATATATATATATATATACTGCTCAAAAAAATAAAGGGAACACTAAAATAACACATCCTAGATCTGAATGAATGAAATATTCTTATTAAATACTTTGTTCTTTACATAGTTGAATGTGCTGACAACAAAATCACACAAAAATTGTCAATGGAAATCAAATTTATTAACCCATGGAGGTCTGCATTTGGAGTCACCCTCAAAATGAAAGTGGAAAAACACACAACAGGCTGATCCAACTTTGATGTAATGTCCTTAAAACAAGTCAAAATGAGGCTCAGTAGTGTGTGTGGCCTCCACGTGCCTGTATGACCTCCCTACAACGCCTGGGCATGCTCCTGATGAGGTGGTGGATGGTCTCCTGAGGGATCTCCTCCCAGACCTGGACTAAAGCATCCGCCAACTCCTGGACAGTCTGTGGTGCAATGTGGCATTGGTGGATGGAGCGAGACATGATGTCCCAGATGTGCTCAATTGGATTCAGGTCTGGGGAACGGGCGGGCCAGTCCATAGCATCAATGCCTTCGCCTTGCAGGAACTGCTGACACATTCCAGCCACATGAGGTCTAGCATTGTCTTGCATTAGGAGGAACCCAGGGCCAACCGCACCAGCATATGGTCTCACAAGGGGTTTGAGGATCTCATCTCGGTACCTAATGGCAGTCAGGCTACCTCTGGCGAGCACATGGAGGGCTGTGCGGCCCCCCAAAGAAATGCCACCCCACACCATTACTGACCCACTGCCAAACCGGTCATGCTGGAGGATGTTGCAGGCAGCAGAACATTCTCCTTGGCGTCTCAAGACTCTGTCACATTTGTCACATGTGCTCAGTGAGAACATGCTTTCATCTGTGAAGAGCACAGGGCACCATTGGCGAATTTGCCAATCTTGGTGTTCTCTGGCAAATGCCAAACGTCCTGCACGGTGTTGGGCTGTAAGCACAACCCCCACCTGTGGGCGTCGGGCCCTCATACCACCCTCATGGAGTCTGTTTCTGATCGTTTGAGTAGACACATGCACATTTGTGGCTTGCTGGAGGTCATTTTGCAGGGCTCTGGCAGTGCTCCTCCTGTTCCTCCTTGCACAAAGGCGTAGGTAGCAGTCCTGCTGCTGGGTAGTTGCCCTCCTATGGCCTCCTCCACGTCTCCTGATGGACTGGCCTGTCTCCTGGTAGCGCCTCCATGCTCTGGACACTACGCTGATAGACACAGCAAACCTTCTTGCCACAGCTCGCATTGATGTGCCATCCTGGATGAGCTGCACTACCTGAGCCACTTGTGTGGGTTGTAGGGAGGTCATACAGGCACGAGGAGGCCACACACACTACTGAGCCTCATTTTGACTTGTTTTAAGGACATTACATCAAAGTTGGATCAGCCTGTAGTGTGTTTTTCCACTTTCATTTTGAGGGTGACTCCAAATCCAGACCTCCATGGGTTAATAAATTTGATTTCCATTGACAATTTTTGTGTGATTTTGTTGTCAGCACATTCAACTATGTAAAGAACAAAGTATTTAATAAGAATATTTTATTTATTCAGATCTAGGATGTGTTATTTTAGTGTTCCCTTTATTTTTTTGAGCAGTGTATAGACAGACAGACAGACAGACAGACAGACAGACAAAATATATGTGTAGATAGATAGATAGATAGATAGATAGATAGATAGATAGATAGATAGATAGATAGATAGATAGATAGATAGATAGATAGATAGACACACAGGGAAGGGGAGGAGGAACGGATTCAGCTGCAATGTACTGCCCGTGGGTGGCACTGCTGGGCGGCGCCCCTCCATTGCTGGGGCCCCTGGCGAGTGCCATCCTGGCCAATAGTTAGATATGCCCCTGCTCTGAAGCTGTGAAAACAGGTGAGAAGTTGCTCATGGCAACCAACCAGTAACATTTATAAAGTGCATTCTATAAAATTATACGTAGCAGCTGATTGATTGCCTTGGGCAACTTCTCTACTGGCTCACTTCTCCACACTTTTTACTGCTTCATGAATAGAACCCTCTGTTCCACCGTATCTGATTTGCCCTGCATTACACGCCATAGCCACTCATTGACTGCAGCATGATTTCCATGGTTTAGCGCCAACATAAAGGAACCCTGCTCAGACAGCTCCAGATAGCAGAAGACAGTCAGAGACAGTCGCATGGTCTTTGAGTACAGCGGCTCCCGCTCTGTACTTTTGCCATAGCTTTCATCAATATATGGACACAACAGGAGCAAGCTTTTAACACAGCAGTTGCACATTACCTGCTGACTAGAATGAGAGCTAGAAATTGGGCTTACCTTTAGTTCCATTATCGCGGGCGATAACAGCAATACCACCTTGCTCAATTACAGCATGAGCACCTTCAGTCTGACCTATGGCCCTCATTCCGAGTTGATCGGTCGCAAGGCGAATTTAGCAGAGTTACACACGCTAAGCCGCCGCCTACTGGGAGTGAATCTTAGCTTCTTAAAATTGCGACCGATGTATTCGCAATATTGCGATTACTAACTACTTAGCAGTTTCAGAGTAGCTCCAGACTTACTCTGCCTGTGCGATCAGTTCAGTGCTTGTCGTTCCTGGTTGACGTCACAAACACACCCAGCGTTCGCCCAGGCACTCCCACCGTTTCTCCGGCCACTCCTGCGTTTTTTCCGGAAACGGTAGCGTTTTCAGCCACACGCCTCTGAAACGCCGTGTTTCCGCCCAGTAACACCCATTTCCTGTCAATCACATTACGATCGCCGGAGCGAAGAAAAAGCCGTGAGTAAAAATACTTTCTTCATAGTAAAGTTACTTGGCGCAGTCGCAGTGCGAACTTTGCGCATGCGTACTAAGCGGATTTTCACTGCGATGCGATGAAAAAGAACGAGCGAACAACTCGGAATGAGGGCCTATATCTTTTGTTTGATACAGGATCACCTCATCATTATGCCAGGCACCATGTGCCAAGCACCATACAGTTCACAAACAATCATACTAGTAGTGAATGATTATTTTTCAGTTTGATATGTGCATTCTTCTATATTTGATATTTACATATTATATTGCATTTTTTATTGTAAGCCATTAAAGTTTAGAAAAAATTTTAAGTGACTTGATTGATATTTTTCTGACATGACAGTCATTTAATTAGCACAGTGTCTTTAAATACTATGTATGTGTATGTGTAATATATATATATATATATATATATATATATATATATATAGGCGTCCAGTGTGGACGATATAAAATCAACCAGGCATGGCACTACATGATTTAGAAAAAAAAGTACATTTATGTGAAAAAAGACATATCAAACATATAACCAGCAAAATGCATTGCACAATATAGGTCGACCTATATTGTGTAATGCATTTTGCTGTTGATCAGTAGCGGATCTTGCCACGGATCGACGTGGATGACGATGGATGATCGGCGTGGATGACGATGACGTCATCGCGCACCGCACAGCAAAGGTCCGGCGCGCACCGCACATCATTTCAGTCTGTACAGGGGGCGTAAATGACCACACACCCTGTATGAAGCCACGCCCTCTATTGCCGCCCGGGGCGCTCAGAGCGCCAGAACCGGCCCTGCTGTTGATATGTTTGATATGTATTTTTTCACATAAATTTTCTTTTTGCCTAAATCCTGTAGTGCCATGCCTGGTTGATTTTATATCTACCACACTGGATGCCTTTCTATTATAGCAGGGGCACACAGGTACCTTCTTTTCTTGTACAGAGTGCCAGCTGATTTTGGACTGTATATCTACTATATAAAAATGAAAATCTGTCATTCTATCCTTCTCTCCTTCTGTCTGTTTTTCTATGCAAATCCACAGTTTACAAGCGATGATCGTGAAATTTCACATACAAGCGTATTAAAACATGGCGGATGCAACTAAAACAATTTGAAATCCCTAGCACCCCTAGGAGGACAGACAGCAGCACAGAGTATATCAGGAGACAGCATAACTCCGGAATTGCTGGACCCATGTACTCAAAAATTGGTACACATATGCCTTCCAATCTGCCAACAAACACTGTGGGAGGAAGACACCCCTAGCACCCTTAGGGGTGAGGCAGAAGCACTGAGTATTTCAGCAGACAGCATTACTCTGGAATGCCTGCAGCAATTTACAACAAACTTGGTACACATATGCATTACACTCTGGAAATAAACACTATGGGGGTCACACACCCTGAGAACCCCTAGGGGTGGGACAGCAGCACAGAGTATTTCAGGAGACAGCAAAACTATGGAAGGCCTGGAGCGATTTACACCAAACTTGGTACACATCTCACTTACAATCTGGGAACAAACTCTGTGGGGGTTAGACAACCCTAGCTCCCCTAGGGGTGGCATAGCAGCACAGAGTATTTCAGGAGATAGCATAACTCCTGAATGGCTAGACCAATTTACAACAAACTGGGTACACATATGACTTACACTCGGGAAACAAACAATGTGGGGGACAGACACCCCTAGCGCCCCTAGGGGAGGGACAGCAGCACAGAGTACATCAGCAGACAGCATTACTGTAGAAGGCCTGCAGCAATTTACAGCAAACTTGGTACACATCTGACTTACAATCTGGGAACAAACTCGGTGGGGGTTATACACCCCTACCACCCCTAGGGGTGGGAAAGCAGCACAGAGAATTTCAGGAGACACCATAACTCCAGAATGCCTAAACCAATTTACAACAAACTTGCTACACATATGACTTACAAGCTGGGAACAAACACTGTGGGGGCAAGACACCCCTAGTGTTGAGGCAGCAGCACAGAGTTTTTCAGCAGACACCATAACTCTGGAATGCCTTGAGCAATTTACCCCAAACTTGCTACACATATTACTTACACTCTGGGTACAAACACTGTGGGGGGTAAGACACCCCTAGCACCCCTAGGGTTGAGGCAGCAGCACAGAGTTTTTTTTAGCAGACAGCATAACTCTGGAATGCCAGGAGCAATTTACCCCAAACTTGCTACACATATTGCTTACACTCTGGGAACAAACACTGTGGGGGTAACACGCCACTAGCACCCCTAGGGGTGGGTCAGCAGCACAGAGTATATCAGGACATGCATGATATGTCAGTGATGACAGGGCTGCATGGGACAGGGGCAGTGACATGATGTGAGGAGGGGAATGGCGGAAGCACGAACCCACACACTGAGAGTTATATAGTGTAAGCAGCATGGTCCCCCAGCAGCACATTGGGTATTCACTTTATTGATGTGTATAAAATTTTACATGCTTTTTAAGTAGGGAAGCCAATCCCGGGCCATTTTTTTCAATCCCGGGTATCAGGACTGAAAAATGGGCAATCCCGGAATTCCCGGGATACCCGGGATTGGCTTTTAGATAGATGGCCGCCCCCTCGCCCCACCCTGCCCCGCCCGCCCCACACATATAACTTACCATATACCGGGGACGGGCGGGAGGGGAACATCTTGTGAACGCTGCTGGCGGCTCCCACCAGCAGCTGACAGCGCAGCCATACCTCTCACGCTGCGCTGGGGACCCGGAAGGAGGAAACCAGGCAGCGTCTGAGCGTCCTGTGGACGCTCAACGCTGATCCCTCAATCCCCGGGATTGGAGCTTCCAATCCCGGGATTGAATCCCGGACATTTTTGGGCCTAAATCCCGGGATCCCGACGATCCCAATCCCGGGATTGGCCACCATATATATAAGTGATGTGCACCGGAAATTTTTCTGGTTTTGTGTTTTGGTTTTGGATTCGGACGCGTTTTGGCAAAACCTCCCTGAAAATTTTTTGACGGATTCGGGTGTGTTTTGGATTCGTTTTTTTTTTTTTACAAAAAACCCTCAAAAACAGCTTAAATCATAGAATTTGGGGGTCATTTTGATCCCATAGTATTATTAGCCTTAATAACCATAATTTCCACTCATTTCCAATCTATTTTGAACACCTCACACCTCACAATATTATTTTTAGTCCTAAAATTTGCACCAAGGTCGCTGGATGACTAAGCTAAGCGACCCAAGTGGCCGACACAAGCACCTGGCCCATCTAGGAGTGGCACTGCAGTGTCAGACAGGATAGCCGATTTAAAAAATAGTCCCCAAACAGCACATGATGCAAAGAAAAAAAGAGGTGCACCAAGGTCGCTGGATGGCTAAGCTAAGCGACCCAAGTGGCCGACACAAACACCTGGCCCACCTAGGAGTGGCACTGCAGTTTTCTAGCGAGAGGATGAGTGCTTCCATACTCATGTGAATCTGAACCACTAGCCATGAACATAGGCCAGGGCCTCAGCCGTTCCTTGCCACTCCGTGTCGTAAATGGCATATTGGCAAGTTTACGCTTCTCATCAGATGCTTTTAATTTTGATTTTTGGGTCATTTTACTGAACTTTTGTAGTATACTTGACGACACAGAGGTAGAGCAATGGACTACTGTACCGTACTGCTATATATATACTGGTGGTCAGCAAAATTCTGCACTGTCCTCCTACTATCTAGTATACTGCGCACAACTAAAATACAGCACAGGTATGGATGGATAGTATACTTGACGACACAGAGGTAGGTAGAGCAGTGGACTACTGTACCGTACTGCTATATATATACTGGTGGTCAGCAAAATTCTGCACTGTCCTCCTACTATATAATACTGCTTACAACTAAAATGCAGCACAGGTATGGATGGATAGTATACTTGATGACACAGAGGTACGTAGAGCAGTTTACTACTGTACCATACTGCTATATATATACTGGTGGTCAGCAAAATTCTGCACTGTCCTCCTACTATATATACTGTGCACAACTAAAATGCAGCACAGGTATGGATGTATAGTATACTTGACGACACAGAGGTAGGTAGAGCAGTTTACTACTGTACCGTACTGCTATATATATACTGGTGGTCAGCAAAATTCTGCACTGTCCTCCAACTATATATACTGCGCACAACTAAAATGCAGCACAGGTATGGATGGATAGTATACTTGATGACACAGAGGTAGGTAGAGCAGTGGACTACTGTACCCTACTGCTATATAATACTGGTGGTCAGCAAAATTATGCACTGTCCTCCTACTATATACTACAATGCAGCACAGATATGGAGCATTTTTCAGGCAGAGAACGTAGATATTTTCAGCACACTGAGCACAGATATTTGCTAGCACACTGAGCACAGATATTTGCAGCACACTGAGCACAGATATTTGCAGCACACTGAACACAGAAACTGAGAGAACGCTGCACGTCCTCTCCTTGTCACCTCCAATGCACGAGTTAAAATGGCGGCGACGCGTGGCTCCTTATATAGAATACAAATCTCGCGAGAATCCGACAGCGGGATGATGACGTTCGGGCGTGCTCGGGTTAACCGAGCAAGGCAGGAGGATCCGAGGCTGCCTCGGAACCATGTAAAATGGGTGAAGTTCGGGTGGGTTCGTATTTCGAGGAACCGAACCCGCTCATCACTAATATATATATATATATATATATATATATATATTTGTCTTTGGAAGTGATAATTCACAGACTTGACTTTAGTTATATCAATTTTGAGACTTAGTACTTATTTTGGCTATCGGCATATATATATATCAGCTATCATTATGTAGGTACATTCAGCTTTATGAGAGCCCGATTCATTTTTTGTGTGTTTCAAAATAGTTTTTAGTTAGCCCCTGGAAAGAGGATGGTCAATTGTGTCAAAGCCCCTAGATATTCAAGAGGAGTAAGTAGGGAGTAGTGGGAAGATTGGTAGAGATCTTAATGAGATCGGATTTAGTTATATGGAATAAGTGAAACTCATACTAAACTACTTTGAGAAGGAAATGATAGGAAAGTGCCTGGGTGGTTGTACAGTAGATACCACTTTCAAGAAGCGAGGAGGCAAAGAGTAGTAGTGATAGTATAAACAGGTAGGGCCAAGCGAGAGTTTTTTGAGTATTACGAAGACAAGAGCATGTTTGGAGAAGAAGTAAAAGGTAGTAGAGGAAAGAGATAGGTTAAGGAGAGTGAAACAGGCAACAGAACAGGTGGTAGAGGAGGAAGATAAGTAGACCAATGAGACAGGTGAATGAGTGAAAGCACAATGTAGACTTTTCCCAAGAAAAATCAAGGAGGACAAAGTGGATGGAACAAATAGAAGAGGAAGTAGAGTGAGAAGAGTCCGATTAGAGGAGATGTGGTCAGCAGATTGTAAAGGGGAGTTGTTGAGGCTGGTGACATCTGTGAGGTGGGAAAGTACCAAATCAAGTGAGTGTCTGTAACCATGGAAGGGTGAAGGTACTGTACACTGAAAGAGACTAAAAGACAATGAGAAGGAGAGAAGTGTGGAGGACTTCTAAAAATGGATAGGGAGAGATTGAATTTTTCCTGTTGTTGCTGCTATTGTTAGATGTCTAATGGCATGTACTATAACCATTGTTTGTAAAACAAACAATGGCTTTAAGCCACTGATGGTACATTTTTGTGCATGTGCAAATGAGAAATATAGTTTGCATATGAACAACGGAGTGCTGCCACAGTATGCAGCAGGAACAACATCACATCATAACAAAGAGATCATGGTGGTAATCATTGTCATCATGTCATTTAATTGAATAAGCATCACTACCAGTGAAAGTATTGATGGTTGGGATCCATCAGTTGCCAATGATGATTCACAGCGAATATTGGAGGAGAGGAAGTGTGGAAGCCAGGCAACAAAATTATCAATGAAATGTGATCAGGGTATGGTAGATAACAGCAACATGAAGGTGGACAGAGTAGAAGACGTGGATGCAGTGGAACATGAAGTATGAGAAGTAGAGATGAGCGGGTTCGGTTTCTTTGAATCCGAACCCGCACGAACTTCACTTTTTTTTTCACGGGTCCGAGCGACTCGGATCTTCCCGCCTTGCTCGGTTAACCCGAGCGCGCCCGAACGTCATCATGACGCTGTCGGATTCTCGCGAGACTCGGATTCTATATAAGGAGCCGCGCGTCGCCGCCATTTTCACACGTGCATTGAGATTGATAGGGAGAGGACGTGGCTGGCGTCCTCTCCATTAGAATAGATTAGAAGAGAGAGAGAGAGAGAGAGATTGTGCAGACAGAGTTTACCACAGTGACCAGTGCAGTTGTTGTTAAGTTAACTTTTATTTAATATATCCGTTCTCTGCTATATCCGTTCTCTGCCTGAAAAAAACGATACACAGCAGTCACACAGTGTGACTCAGTCTGTGTGCACTCAGCTCAGCCCAGTGTGCTGCACATCAATGTATAAAAGCTTATAATAATTGTGGGGGAGACTGGGGAGCACTGCAGGTTGTTATAGCAGGAGCCAGGAGTACATAATATTATATTAATTTAAAATTAAACAGTGCACACTTTTGCTGCAGGAGTGCCACTGCCAGTGTGACTAGTGGTGACCAGTGCCTGACCACCAGTATAGTAGTATATTGTTGTATACTATCTCTTTATCAACCAGTCTATATTAGCAGCAGACACAGTACAGTGCGGAAGTTCACGGCTGTGGCTACCTCTGTGTCGGCAGTCGGCACTCGGCAGGCAGTCCGTCCATCCATAATTGTATAATTATATACCACCTAACCGTGGTATTTTTTTTTCTTTCTTTATACCGTCGTCATAGTCATACTAGTTGTTACGAGTATACTACTATCTCTTTATCAACCAGTGTACAGTGCGGTAGTTCACGGCTGTGGCTACCTCTGTGTCGGCAGTCGGCAGGCAGTCCGTCCATCCATAATTGTATTATTATAATATATACCACCTAACCGTGGTTTTTTTTTCATTCTTTATACCGTCATAGTGTCATACTAGTTGTTACGAGTATACTACTATCTCTTTATCAACCAGCGTACAGTGCGGTAGTTCACGGCTGTGGCTACCTCTGTGTCGGCAGTCGGCAGGCAGTCCGTCCATCCATAATTGTATTATAATATATACCACCTAACCGTGGTTTTTTTTTCATTCTTTATACCGTCGTCATAGTGTCATACTAGTTGTTACGAGTATACTACTATCTCTTTATCAACCAGTGTACAGTGCGGTAGTTCACGGCTGTGGCTACCTCTGTGTCGGCAGTCGGCAGGCAGTCCGTCCATCCATAATTGTATTATAATATATACCACCTAACCGTGGTTTTTTTTTCATTCTTTATACCGTCATAGTCAGTCATACTAGTTGTTACGAGTATACTACTATCTCTTTATCAACCAGTGTACAGTGCGGTAGTTCACGGCTGTGGCTACCTCTGTGTCGGCACTCGGCAGGCAGTCCGTCCATCCATAATTGTATTATAATATATACCACCTAACCGTGGTTTTTTTTTCATTCTTTATACCGTCATAGTGTCATACTAGTTGTTACGAGTATACTACTATCTCTTTATCAACCAGTGTACAGTGCGGTAGTTCACGGCTGTGGCTACCTCTGTGTCGGCAGTCGGCAGGCAGTCCGTCCATCCATAATTGTATTATAATATATACCACCTAACCGTGGTTTTTTTTTCATTCTTTATACCGTCATAGTGTCATACTAGTTGTTACGAGTATACTACTATCTCTTTATCAACCAGTGTACAGTGCGGTAGTTCACGGCTGTGGCTACCTCTGTGTCGGCAGTCGGCAGGCAGTCCGTCCATCCATAATTGTATTATAATATATACCACCTAACCGTGGTTTTTTTTTCATTCTTTATACCGTCATAGTCAGTCATACTAGTTGTTACGAGTATACTACTATCTCTTTATCAACCAGTGTACAGTGCGGTAGTTCACGGCTGTGGCTACCTCTGTGTCGGAACTCGGCAGGCAGTCCGTCCATCCATAATTGTATTACAATATATACCACCTAACCGTGGTTTTTTTTTCATTCTTTATACCGTCATAGTCAGTCATACTAGTTGTTACGAGTATACTACTATCTCTTTATCAACCAGTGTACAGTGCGGTAGTTCACGGCTGTGGCTACCTCTGTGTCGGAACTCGGCAGGCAGTCCGTCCATCCATAATTGTATTACAATATATACCACCTAACCGTGGTTTTTTTTTCATTCTTTATACCGTCATAGTCAGTCATACTAGTTGTTACGAGTATACTACTATCTCTTTATCAACCAGTGTACAGTGCGGTAGTTCACGGCTGTGGCTACCTCTGTGTCGGAACTCGGCAGGCAGTCCGTCCATCCATAATTGTATTATTATAATATATACCACCTAACCGTGGTTTTTTTTTCATTCTTTATACCGTCATAGTGTCATACTAGTTGTTACGAGTATACTACTATCTCTTTATCAACCAGTGTACAGTGCGGTAGTTCACGGCTGTGGCTACCTCTGTGTCGGCACTCGGCAGGCAGTCCGTCCATCCATAATTGTATTACAATATATACCACCTAACCGTGGTTTTTTTATACCACCTAACCGTGGCAGTCCGTCCATAATTGTATACTAGTATCCAATCCATCCATCTCCATTGTTTACCTGAGGTGCCTTTTAGTTCTGCCTATAAAATATGGAGAACAAAAAAGTTGAGGTTCCAAAATTAGGGAAAGATCAAGATCCACTTCCACCTCGTGCTGAAGCTGCTGCCACTAGTCATGGCCGAGACGATGAAATGCCAGCAACGTCGTCTGCCAAGGCCGATGCCCAATGTCATAGTACAGAGCATGTCAAATCCAAAACACCAAATATCAGAAAAAAAAGGACTCCAAAACCTAAAATAAAATTGTCGGAGGAGAAGCGTAAACTTGCCAATATGCCATTTACCACACGGAGTGGCAAGGAACGGCTGAGGCCCTGGCCTATGTTCATGGCTAGTGGTTCAGCTTCACATGAGGATGGAAGCACTCAGCCTCTCGCTAGAAAACTGAAAAGACTCAAGCTGGCAAAAGCACCGCAAAGAACTGTGCGTTCTTTGAAATCCCAAATCCACAAGGAGAGTCCAATTGTGTCGTTTGCGATGCCTGACCTTCCCAACACTGGACGTGAAGAGCATGCGCCTTCCACTATTTGCATGCCCCCTGCAAGTGCTGGAAGGAGCACCCGCAGTCCAGTTCCTGATAGTCAGATTGAAGATGTCAGTGTTGAAGTACACCAGGATGAGGAGGATATGGGTGTTGCTGGCGCTGGGGAGGAAATTGACCAGAAGGATTCTGATGGTGAGGTGGTTTGTTTAAGTCAGGCACCCGGGGAGACACCTGTTGTCCGTGGGAGGAATATGGCCGTTGACATGCCAGGTGAAAATACCAAAAAAAATCAGCTCTTCGGTGTGGAGGTATTTCACCAGAAATGCGGACAACAGGTGTCAAGCCGTGTGTTCCCTTTGTCAAGCTGTAATAAGTAGGGGTAAGGACGTTAACCACCTCGGAACATCCTCCCTTATACGTCACCTGCAGCGCATTCATAATAAGTCAGTGACAAGTTCAAAAACTTTGGGTGACAGCGGAAGCAGTCCACTGACCAGTAAATCCCTTCCTCTTGTAACCAAGCTCACGCAAACCACCCCACCAACTCCCTCAGTGTCAATTTCCTCCTTCCCCAGGAATGCCAATAGTCCTGCAGGCCATGTCACTGGCAAGTCTGACGAGTCCTCTCCTGCCTGGGATTCCTCCGATGCATCCTTGCGTGTAACGCCTACTGCTGCTGGCGCTGCTGTTGTTGCCGCTGGGAGTCGATGGTCATCCCAGAGGGGAAGTCGTAAGCCCACTTGTACTACTTCCAGTAAGCAATTGACTGTTCAACAGTCCTTTGCGAGGAAGATGAAATATCACAGCAGTCATCCTACTGCAAAGCGGATAACTGAGTCCTTGACAACTATGTTGGTGTTAGACGTGCGTCCGGTATCCGCCGTTAGTTCACAGGGAACTAGACAATTTATTGAGGCAGTGTGCCCCCGTTACCAAATACCATCTAGGTTCCACTTCTCTAGGCAGGCGATACCGAGAATGTACACGGACGTCAGAAAAAGACTCACCAGTGTCCTAAAAAATGCAGTTGTACCCAATGTCCACTTAACCACGGACATGTGGACAAGTGGAGCAGGGCAGGGTCAGGACTATATGACTGTGACAGCCCACTGGGTAGATGTATGGACTCCCGCCGCAAGAACAGCAGCGGCGGCACCAGTAGCAGCATCTCGCAAACGCCAACTCTTTCCTAGGCAGGCTACGCTTTGTATCACCGCTTTCCAGAATACGCACACAGCTGAAAACCTCTTACGGCAACTGAGGAAGATCATCGCGGAATGGCTTACCCCAATTGGACTCTCCTGTGGATTTGTGGCATCGGACAATGCCAGCAATATTGTGTGTGCATTAAATATGGGCAAATTCCAGCACGTCCCATGTTTTGCACATACCTTGAATTTGGTGGTGCAGAATTTTTTAAAAAACGACAGGGGTGTGCAAGAGATGCTGTCGGTGGCCAGAAGAATTGCGGGACACTTTCGGCGTACAGGCACCACGTACAGAAGACTGGAGCACCACCAAAAACTACTGAACCTGCCCTGCCATCATCTGAAGCAAGAAGTGGTAACGAGGTGGAATTCAACCCTCTATATGCTTCAGAGGTTGGAGGAGCAGCAAAAGGCCATTCAAGCCTATACAATTGAGCACGATATAGGAGATGGAATGCACCTGTCTCAAGTGCAGTGGAGAATGATTTCAACGTTGTGCAAGGTTCTGATGCCCTTTGAACTTGCCACACGTGAAGTCAGTTCAGACACTGCCAGCCTGAGTCAGGTCATTCCCCTCATCAGGCTTTTGCAGAAGAAGCTGGAGGCATTGAAGAAGGAGCTAACACGGAGCGATTCCGCTAGGCATGTGGGACTTGTGGATGCAGCCCTTAATTCGCTTAACAAGGATTCACGGGTGGTCAATCTGTTGAAATCAGAGCACTACATTTTGGCCACCGTGCTCGATCCTAGATTTAAAGCCTACCTTGGATCTCTCTTTCCGGCAGACACAGGTCTGCTGGGGTTGAAAGACCTGCTGGTGACAAAATTGTCAAGTCAAGCGGAACGCGACCTGTCAACATCTCCTCCTTCACATTCTCCCGCAACTGGGGGTGCGAGGAAAAGGCTCAGAATTCCGAGCCCACCCGCTGGCGGTGATGCAGGGCAGTCTGGAGCGACTGCTGATGCTGACATCTGGTCCGGACTGAAGGACCTGACAACGATTACGGACATGTCGTCTACTGTCACTGCATATGATTCTCTCAACATTGATAGAATGGTGGAGGATTATATGAGTGACCGCATCCAAGTAGGCACGTCACACAGTCCGTACTTATACTGGCAGGAAAAAGAGGCAATTTGGAGGCCCTTGCACAAACTGGCTTTATTCTACCTAAGTTGCCCTCCCACAAGTGTGTACTCCGAAAGAGTGTTTAGTGCCGCCGCTCACCTTGTCAGCAATCGGCGTACGAGGTTACATCCAGAAAATGTGGAGAAGATGATGTTCATTAAAATGAATTATAATCAATTCCTCCGCGGAGACATTGACCAGCAGCAATTGCCTCCACAAAGTACACAGGGAGCTGAGATGGTGGATTCCAGTGGGGACGAATTGATAATCTGTGAGGAGGGGGATGTACACGGTGATATATCGGAGGGTGAAGATGAGGTGGACATCTTGCCTCTGTAGAGCCAGTTTGTGCAAGGAGAGATTAATTGCTTCTTTTTTGGGGGGGGTCCAAACCAACCCGTCATATCAGTCACAGTCGTGTGGCAGACCCTGTCACTGAAATGATGGGTTGGTTAAAGTGTGCATGTCCTGTTTTGTTTATACAACATAAGGGTGGGTGGGAGGGCCCAAGGATAATTCCATCTTGCACCTCTTTTTTCTTTTCTTTTTCTTTGCATCATGTGCTGATTGGGGAGGGTTTTTTGGAAGGGACATCCTGCGTGACACTGCAGTGCCACTCCTAGATGGGCCCGGTGTTTGTGTCGGCCACTAGGGTCGCTAATCTTACTCACACAGCTACCTCATTGCGCCTCTTTTTTTCTTTGCGTCATGTGCTGTTTGGGGAGGGTTTTTTGGAAGGGACATCCTGCGTGACACTGCAGTGCCACTCCTAGATGTGCCCGGTGTTTGTGTCGGCCACTAGGGTCGCTAATCTTACTCACACAGTCAGCTACCTCATTGCGCCTCTTTTTTTCTTTGCGTCATGTGCTGTTTGGGGAGGGTTTTTTGGAAGGGCCATCCTGCGTGACACTGCAGTGCCACTCCTAGATGGGCCCGGTGTTTGTGTCGGCCACTAGGGTCGCTAATCTTACTCACACAGCTACCTCATTGCGCCTCTTTTTTTCTTTGCGTCATGTGCTGTTTGGGGAGGGTTTTTTGGAAGGGACATCCTGCGTGACACTGCAGTGCCACTCCTAGATGGGCCCGGTGTTTGTGTCGGCCACTAGGGTCGCTTATCTTACTCACACAGCGACCTCGGTGCAAATTTTAGGACTAAAAATAATATTGTGAGGTGTGAGGTATTCAGAATAGACTGAAAATGAGTGTAAATTATGGTTTTTGAGGTTAATAATACTTTGGGATCAAAATGACCCCCAAATTCTATGATTTAAGCTGTTTTTTAGTGTTTTTGGAAAAAAACACCCGAATCCAAAACACACCCGAATCCGACAAAAATAATTCGGTGAGGTTTTGCCAAAACGCGTTCGAACCCAAAACACGGCCGCGGAACCGAACCCAAAACCAAAACACAAAACCCGAAAAATTTCAGGCGCTCATCTCTAATGAGAAGGCAAAAAAGCAATCAGTGGCACTGACCCAAGCAGTGTAATGGCATGAAAGAAGGGCACCCTGCCACCATTTTGCTAACCCTGGGTCTGAGAGTGTGGGAGAAGTAAAGGCCATCAATTGAGAGATGTAATGGGCAAGGAGGGTAAATGTGAAAGATAAGTGGCATGAAGTGGCATAATGACAGGGAAACAAGTGGAATGGGAAAATGGTGGTAGAAAGGGTACAGTAAGATGGGGGTGACATAAGAGTGAGACAAGACTTGAAAAAGGCATTACGGCACTAACTGCAAATAGTGGAAGGTAGAGATAAGGCGAGGCAATGGAGGATAGTGAGGGAGAGAAGTAAGTGAGGTTGGAGAGAAATGTGGTGGCTTAGAGATCTGTGTGAAGGCATCGATGGGTAAGGCATTGAAGACAGTGGCAGATAAAACAGTTAAAAAATGTGAATAATAATTTTAAGAAAAACAATTGCAATGGCAGATAAACAGTTTAGCATTACAATGGCAAAATACCAAAGGCCGCAAAAGCAAAAACAAAGGTAAGTAACAGTGGCACAATGACAAAAAAGTAAAATCAATAACACTGGAATATTAAGAAAGTGGCAGGAGATTGTCACAAATTCCAGGAGAATGATTGGGATAAAATGGTTGCTGTTCCAGGGTAAAGTTGCTGGGGCTAGGAGGTTCCAGGAGGCCTGGACAACATATAATGGAAAAGGCAGAAGTTTTAATGAGAAATAATTTGGGCAGCACAGATTGTGTAATGGTTAGCATTACTGCTACACAGCACTGAGGTCATGGGTTTGATTCTCACCATGGCCCTAACTTTGTGGAGTTTCTATATTCTTCCAGTGCTTGCGTGGGTTTCCTCCGGGTACTCCAATTTCCTCCCACAATCCAAAAATATACTGGTAGGTTAATTGGCTCCCAACAAATATGAACCCTAGCGTGAGTGTGTGTGTACATGTGGTAGGGATTAAAGATTGTAAGAGCCACTGGGACAGGAAAGGATGTGAATGTCCAAATATTCTCTGTAAAGTGCTGCGGAATATGTGTGTGCTATATAAATAACTGGTAATAAATAAATAAATAACCTCACCAGCTAGTCTAAAATCCTGTTATATGCCAACACTGAAATTGTCCTTTGTCTGATCCTATTAACAGTAAACTAAAGAGATCTTCTCTAATTAACCTCTACCTAATGTTCTGTCATGCTGATTTATAGTTTTGAATTTTTTTATACAGTGTAAAGGAAAAGGAAATCAACTGCCATGACGCGCTGGTGGGGAAATTTTGTCAACAAAATCATTTTTTATTTCTATTCATAAAATCCTTCCAGCATGATTATTACTGAATTCTCAAAACCAGTTAAATAAAGTAGGTTATTCTAAGTAGTATAAAAACACAGACATTTTAAAGTATGGAGCTACTGTGTCTATTTATATCGCCTTTACTGTTGGGGGGAGGGGGACAAGGGTCTCAGGGGTATGTGTGGCATATTCACATCCACAGAACCTGGCACTTATCTTGTCAGCTATGTCCCTGCTCACTAGAGATGTGCACCGGAAATTTTTCGGGTTTTGTGTTTTGGTTTTGGGTTCGGTTCCGTGGCCGTGTTTTGGGTTCGAACGCGTTTTGGCAAAACCTCACCGAATTTTTTTTGTCGGATTCGGGTGTGTTTTGGATTCGGGTGGTTTTTTCAAAAAACCCTAAAAAACAGCTTAAATCATAGAATTTGGGGGTCATTTTGATCCCAAAGTATTATTAACGTCAATAACCATAATTTCCACTCATTTTCAGTCTATTCTGAACACCTCACACCTCACAATATTATTTTTAGTCCTAAAATTTGCACCGAGGTCGCTGGATGACTAAGCTCAGCGACCCAAGTGGCCGACACAAACACCTGGCCCATCTAGGAGTGGCACTGCAGTGTCACGCAGGATGGCCCTTCCAAAAAACACTCCCCAAACAGCACATGACGCAAAGAAAAAAAGAGGCGCAATGAGGTAGCTGTGTGACTAAGCTCAGCGACCCTAGTGGCCGACACAAACACCTGGCCCATCTAGGAGTGGCACTGCAGTGTCACGCAGGATGGCCCTTCCTAAAAACACTCCCCAAACAGCACATGACGCAAAGAAAAAAAGAGGCCCAATGAGGTAGCTGTGTGAGTAAGCTAAGCGACCCTAGTGGCCGACACAAACACCTGGCCCATCTAGGAGTGGCACTGCAGTGTCAGGCAGGATGGCCCTTCCAAAAAATACTCCCCAAACAGCACATGACGCAAAGAAGAAAAAAAAGAGGCGCAATGAGGTAGCTGTGTGACTAAGCTCAGCGACCCAAGTGGCCGACACAAACACCTGGCCCATCTAGGAGTGGCACTGCAGTGTCACGCAGGATGGCCCTTCCAAAAAACACTCCCCAAACAGCACATGACGCAAAGAAAAATGAAAGAAAAAAGAGGTGCAAGATGGAATTGTCCTTGGGCCCTCCCACCCACCCTTATGTTGTATAAACAGGACATGCACACTTTAACCAACCCATCATTTCAGTGACAGGGTCTGCCACACGACTGTGACTGAAATGACGGGTTGGATTGGACCCCCACCAAAAAAGAAGCAATTAATCTCTCCTTGCACAAACTGGCTCTACAGAGGCAAGATGTCCACCTCATCATCATCCTCCGATTCATCACCGTGTACATCCCCCTCCTCACAGATTATCAATTCGTCCCCACTGGAATCCACCATCACACCTCCCTGTGTACTTTGTGGAGGCAATTGCTGCTGGTGAATGTCTCCATGGAGGAATTGATTATAATTCATTTTAATGAACATCATCTTCTCCACATTTTCTGGAAGTAACCTCGTACGCCGATTGCTGACAAGGTGAGCGGCGGCACTAAACACTCTTTCGGAGTACACACTTGTGGGAGGGCAACTTAGGTAGAATAAAGCCAGTTTGTGCAAGGTCCTCCAAATTGCCTCTTTTTCCTGCCAGTATACGTACGGACTGTCTGACGTGCCTACTTGGATGCGGTCACTCATATAATCCTCCACCATTCTTTCAATGGAGAGAGAATCATATGCAGTGCCAGTAGACGACATGTCCGTAATCGTTGTCAGGTCCTTCAGTCCGGACCAGATGTCAGCATCAGCAGTCGCTCCAGCCTGCCCTGCATCACCGCCAGCGGGTGGGCTCGGAATTCTGAGCCTTTTCCTCGCACCCCCAGTTGCGGGAGAATGTGAAGGAGGAGATGTTGACAGGTCGCGTTCCGCTTGACTTGACAATTTTCTCACCAGCAGTTCTTTGAACCCCTGCAGACTTGTGTCTGCCGGAAAGAGAGATACAACGTAGGTTTTAAATCTAGGATCGAGCACGATGGCCAAAATGTAGTGCTCTGATTTCAACAGATTGACCACCCGTGAATCCTTGTTAAGCGAATTAAGGGCTCCATCCACAAGTCCCACATGCCTAGCGGAATCGCTCAGTGTTAGCTCCTCCTTCAATGTCTCCAGCTTCTTCTGCAAAAGCCTGATGAGGGGAATGACCTGACTCAGGCTGGCAGTGTCTGAACTGACTTCACGTGTGGCAAGTTCAAAAGGTTGCAGAACCTTGCACAACGTTGAAATCATTCTCCACTGCGCTTGAGACAGGTGCATTCCACCTCCTATATCGTGGTCAGTTGTATAGGCTTGAATGGCCTTTTGCTGCTCCTCCAACCTCTGAAGCATATAGAGGGTTGAATTCCACCTCGTTACCACTTCTTGCTTCAGATGATGGCAGGGCAGGTTCAGGCGTTTTTGGTGTTGCTCCAGTCTTCTGTACGTGGTGCCTGTATGCCGAAAGTGTCCCGCAATTCTTCTGGCCACCGACAGCATCTCTTGCACGCCCCTCTCGTTTTTTAAATAATTCTGCACCACCAAATTCAAGGTATGTGCAAAACATGGGACGTGCTGGAATTTGCCCATATTTAATGCACACACAATATTGCTGGCGTTGTCCGCTGCCACAAATCCACAGGAGAGTCCAATTGGGGTAAGCCATTCTGCGATGATCTTCCTCAGTTGCCGTAAGAGGTTTTTAGCTGTGTGCGTATTCTGGAAAGCGGTGATACAAAGCGTAGCCTGCCTAGGAAAGAGTTCGCGTTTGCGAGATGCTGCTACTGGTGCCGCCGCTGCTGTTCTTGCGGCGGGAGTCAATACATCTACCCAGTGGGCTGTCACAGTCATATAGTCCTGAGTCTGCCCTGCTCCACTTGTCCACATGTCCGTGGTTAAGTGGACATTGGGTACAACTGCATTTTTTAGGACACTGGTGAGTATTTTTCTGAGGTCTGTGTACATTTTCGGTATCGCCTGCCTAGAGAAATGGAACCTAGATGGTATTTGGTACCGGGGACACAGTACCTCAATCAAGTCTATAGTTGGCTCTGCAGTAATGATGGATACCGGAACCACGTTTCTCACCGCCCAGGATGCCAAGGCCTCAGTTATCCGCTTTGCAGCAGGATGACTGCTGTGATATTTCATCTTCCTCGCAAAGGACTGTTGGACAGTCAATTGCTTGGTGGAAGTAGTAAAAGTGGTCTTACGACTTCCCCTCTGGGATGACCATCGACTCCCAGCAGCAACAACAGCAGCGCCAGCAGCAGTAGGCGTTACACGCAAGGATGCATCGGAGGAATCCCAGGCAGGAGAGGACTCGTCAGAATTGCCAGTGACATGGCCTGCAGGACTATTGGCATTCCTGGGGAAGGAGGAAATTGACACTGAGGGAGTTGGTGGGGTGGTTTGCGTGAGCTTGGTTACAAGAGGAAGGGATTTACTGGTCAGTGGACTGCTTCCGCTGTCACCCAAAGTTTTTGAACTTGTCACTGACTTATGATGAATGCGCTGCAGGTGACGTACAGTATAAGGGAGGATGTTCCGAGGTGGTTAACGTCCTTACCCCTACTTA
The DNA here is from genome assembly GCF_028390025.1 of Pseudophryne corroboree. NCBI lineage: Eukaryota > Metazoa > Chordata > Amphibia > Anura > Myobatrachidae > Pseudophryne > Pseudophryne corroboree. The sequence goes on along the minus strand of NC_086447.1, from coordinate 352,317,458 downwards.
TTACAGCTTGACAAAGGCAACACACGGCTTGACACCTGTTGTCCGCATTTCTGTTGAAATACTTCCACACCGAAGAGCTGATTTTTTTTGGTATTTTCACCAGGCATGTCAATGGCCATATTCCTCCCACGGACAACAGGTGTCTCCCCGGGTGCCTGACTTAAACAAACCACCTCACCATCAGAATCCTCCTTGTCAATTTCCTCCCCAGCGCCAGCAACACCCATATCCTCCTCAACCTGGTGTACTTCAACACTGACATCTTCAATCTGACTATCAGGAACTGGACTGCGGGTGCTCCTTCCAGCACTTGCAGGGGGCGTGCAAATGGTGGAAGGCGCATGCTCTTCACGTCCAGTGTTGGGAAGGTCAGGCATCGTAACCGACACAATTGGACTCTCCTTGTGGATTTGTGATTTCGAAGAACGCACAGTTCTTTGCTGTGCTTTTGCCAGCTTAAGTCTTTTCATTTTTCTAGCGAGAGGCTGAGTGCTTCCATCCTCATGTGAAGCTGAACCACTAGCCATGAACATAGGCCAGGGCCTCAGCCGTTCCTTGCCACTCCGTGTGGTAAATGGCATATTGGCAAGTTTACGCTTCTCCTCCGACGATTTTATTTTAGATTTTTGAGTCCTTTTTTTTACTGATATTTTGTGTTTTGGATTTTACATGCTCTGTACTATGACATTGGGCATCGGCCTTGGCAGACGACGTTGATGGGATTTCATCGTCTCGGCCATGACTAGTGGCAGCAGCTTCAGCACGAGGCTGAAGTGGATCTTGATCTTTCCCTATTTTTGGAACCTCAACATTTTTGTTCTCCGTATTTTAATAGGCACAACTAAAAGGCACCTCAGGTAAACAATGGAGATGGATGGATGGATACTAGTATACTTATGGATGACGAGTGACTGACGACACAGAGGTAGCTACAGCCGTGGACTACCGTACTGCGTCTGCTAGTATAGAGATGATAATGATATAAAAAATATATATATATCACTACTGCAGGTATATATAATATAATGACGGACCTGCTGGACACTGTCAGCAGACTCCTAAACTACTAGTATGAAGAAGATAGAAAAAAAAACCCACCACAGGTAGGTATACAATTATGGACGAGCACTGACGACACAGAGGTAGCCACAGCCGTGGACTACCGTACTGCGTCTGCTAGTATAGAGATGATAATGATATAAAAAATATATATATATATCACTACTGCAGGTATATATAATATAATGACGGACCTGATGGACACTGTCACCAGACTCCTAAACTACTAGTATGAAGAAGATAGAAAAAAAAAAACCCACCACAGGTAGGTATACAATTATGGACGAGCACTGACGACACAGAGGTAGCCACAGCCATGGACTACTGTACTGCGTCTGCTAGTATAGAGATGATAATGATATAAAAAATATATATATATCACTACTGCAGGTATATATAATATAATGACGGACCTGCTGGACACTGTCAGCAGACTCCTAAACTACTAGTATGAAGAAGATAGAAAAAAAAAAACCACCACAGGTAGGTATACAATTATGGACGAGCACTGACGACACAGAGGTAGCTACAGCCGTGGACTACCGTACTGCGTCTGCTAGTATAGAGATGATAATGATATAAAAAATATATATATATATCACTACTGCAGGTATATATAATATAATGACGGACCTGCTGGACACTGTCAGCAGACTCCTAAACTACTAGTATGAAGAAGATAGAAAAAAAAACCCCACCACAGGTAGGTATACAATTATGGACGAGCACTGACAAGTCACGACACAGAGGTAGCCACAGCCGTGGACTACCGTACTGCGTCTGCTAATATAGAGAGGATAAAGATGATAGAGATGAACAAAAAAAATATAACACTACTGCAGGTAAATATTTATATAATATAATGAATGACGGACCTGCTGGACACTGTCAGCAGAATGCGTTTATAGAATTAAAAAAAAAAAACACCACAGGAGTGTTTAACTTTTTCAGGCAGACAATATACTGGTGGTCACTGGTCAGTCACACTGGCAGCAAAAGTGTGCACTGTACTCCTGCTATAACTGCACCCCAGTCTCCCCCACAATTCAGCTGTGTGAGCAGTGAGCACTCAGCACAGTCAGATATACATAGATGATATTATCATGCAGCACACTGAGGCTGAGCACAGATATGGTATGTGACTGTGTATCGTTTTTTTTCAGGCAGAGAACGGATTATATTAAATAATAAAGTGGTCAATCACTAGTAACTAACTATCAGCAAAACTCTGCACTCTGAGTACTCCTAATGCTCCCCAAAATTACTAAGTAATCAACTCAAGTGTCTCTATCTACTAACGGAGAGGACGCCAGCCACGTCCTCTCCCTATCAATCTCAATGCACGTGTGAAAATGGCGGCGACGCGTGGCTCCTTATATAGAATCCGAGTCTCGCGATAGAATACGAGCCTCGCGAGAATCCGACAGCGGGATGATGACGTTCGGGCGCGCTCGGGTTAGCCGAGCAAGGCGGGAAGATCCGAGTCTGCCTCGGACCCGTGTAAAAAGGCTGAAGTTCGGGGGGGTTCGGATTCCGAGGAACCGAACCCGCTCATCTCTACTGCTCACTGCTGTTGTCTCCTCCTCGCATCTTGGCTGGTTCAAGGCTGTTGAAAGAGCAGTTTCACATTGACCACCTTGAATTCAAAATTAGTTATCTCGTAGTAAGTAAAGACAGCAGTGACCAGAGCAGCACTGACAGCAGCTAACGGCTGTGCAGTGAAGGACATGTGTGACAAAAGTTGGGGAGGAGGGGGTCTAATATTTCTTCTTATTGTTTTACAGGAGATGTAGGCAGTGTCCTACTTCTGTATTATCACAAGTTGAAGAGAAGTTGCCTGGGCTCCTGAAAACATTGGCTGGATTGATGAAATAGTTGGTTCAGTGTAAGGAGTACTTTTTTAGTTACACAGATAAATTAAACGGGTTGGGTTCGAGATGTCGGTGGTGTGAATGCCGGACGAGAGAATACTAACAGTGTCATTCCTATTGTGAGAATACCAACAAAGGCCCCCAACCCTAACCCTCCTTTCCTTCAGCCTAAACCTAACCCTCCCCCCCAAAAGCCTAACCCTAACGCTCCCTGGTAGTGCCTAAACCTAACCGCCCCCTAAACCGAACCCTTTTCCATCTGCAGACTAACCCTCCATGGGATGCCTAAACCTAACCAACCCTACCCACACTCTAACCCTAACGCTCCCCATGCAGCCTAAACCTAACCCCCCCCCTTGGCTCAACTCTCAGGTGGCCTGGCAGTGTTGAGTACACGATCTCAGGTATCGGGATTCCAGCGATGGCATTTCAACTGTCGGAATTCCGACCTCTGGGATCCTGATTGTATCCCAGTTGAACAGTTTACTGTGTCAGACACTAGGATTTTAGCTATCACTTAATGGTTAGAAATCTCTGTTTCTTAGGGCTTAGTTCCACAGAGGGGTGTGATACCATTTACCGGCGTACAGTATGTTAGCGGTCATATGACCGACAGGGGTGGGGTAAGTATACTAACCTTCTCTTCCAACCCCCCTAACCATAACCATCCATCCCCATAGCCTAACCGTAACCCCTTCCCCGCCACAGCCTAACCCTTACCCTCCCTGAAGGTTCTTAAACCGAACCCAACCTCCCCGCTGCCTAACCCTCCCCCCACAGCCTAAACTCCTCCCCCCCCACACACACACACATCTTACTGTACCTCTCCGGCAGGCCGGCAGTGTTATGATTGGGATTCCGGGTGCCAGGATTGTGATTCCAGTCAGGATGTCAGCATCGGCATTCCATGCAGTGGCAGGATTTTACCGTCTGTACAGTTTTTCCACTGCCAGGATTACAACCGTCGGGATCCTGACCAGACAGGCTATAACAGACACGTCATACACTGTAGGATTTTGGCTATTACTTAATGGTTGGAAACCGCTGGTTCCAACTGCTTAGGAACCAGAGGGTTGTGATACTATTTACCAGTGTTCAGAATGCCAGCTGTCATATGACGGACAGCGGCATCCTATGGAGAAGATCCCGACAGGTGTGAGGTAATATGGACAGATAAGTTGGACAGTTTGTTAGTTGGATGGTTACTTGAAAATCTTTTCAACTCGATTATGGTGGAACATGTGGGAAAGAAGTTCTTAGTTATGTATTCTTTACAGAACAATCTTTTTTTTAAACTATTTTGTACAAAGCACAACTATGAACTTAAAACAGTAGGCACATCTAATTTACTCAAACCACCCTTTGGGAGTAACAAAGTACCCCTCATACCTGGTCCTATATAAAATATGCATATGATAGATTAAAACTGAAATCTGCTGCTTGTCTGTGAAAGGGGTGTGGAATGGAGGGTGGGTCGACCACACTTAGGTCAACAGTGTCTAGGTCGACCACTATTGGTCGGCAGTAACTAGGTCGACAGGGTTTCTAGGTCGACAGGGTTTCTAAGTCGACATGTTCTAGGTTGACAGGTCAAAAGGTCGACATGAGTTTTTTAATATATTTTTTGTATCGTTTTCTCTGTACAGTAAATGGGAACTCCAATTAGTGCACCGTGTCCCCTCGCATGGCTCACTTTGCTCGCCATGCTTCGGGCAAGGTGCCTCACTGCGCTACTGTTGCGCTCGGCACAGGTTACTATTCCCAATCGTAGTCCACCTGGATCGTGGATCGTTAAGTATGAAGAAGTTATAAAAAAGAAAAAAATTGTGAAAAACTCATGACGACCTTTCTTTTGACCTGTCGACCTAGAACATGTCAACCTATAGACCCTTTGAAGATATGAAACAAAAGAAAAGGAAAGAAGACTTTTGGTTGGAAAGACGTATGTCAATGTGTATATAGTAGAGATCGTAAAAATATAACTTTTATTATTAACAATAAAATATAGTCCCTATATAATAAGAAAATTAATTAGTTATAAATTAACCAATTACAGATGAATATCAGTGTGAAAAAAGGGGGGTAGCAGTGGTGATGGAAATGAAATCCCCTAGTGAAAATCCTCAATTGGATTGTATGTGCAACCAATATATACTATGCTATCTTGTATTAATGCTCCGCCACTATCCCAGATATACTGTCTACATAAGCAATTTGAGTACCATGTCTAACTGTTCAGCATTGTGTGGTTCAAAAACATTCATATAAACCGCCAAAGGTTATTATTGAAAAGAAATATAGTGACAGGATGAATCTGCTGTCAATGTTAGACCAGAGTGTCCCCAAATCTCCAGCCTACTAAACTGAGTATTCCCAGGTGGTCTCCTGCCTGGTACTGACATGGCCCTATACTGTATAGCTTCCAAGATTGGACGAGATTGGGCATATGCAATATGGTATGATAGTAGGTCACAGGAATCTTAATTGCCTCCTCTCCTGAATCATTGATGAGAATTCGTGAAAAAATGGAGAAAAGAAGGATAAGAGCGGGATCTGCTGTTGGTGTTAGACAGTGTGGTAAGTCTACCAGTTGGGGAACTGCCGTAGGCGAGGACACCGAATCACCAATGAGAGTCCCTAAAAAGAAGTATAGAATAATTTTTTATGATAGCCTAAGGGCGGTAAAAGAAAACACACACATGTCCACCATATGGACTGGGGAAAGCGAAACGGGGATTAATTTATCCCTTTGAATAGACAGTTATCGTTGTGCAAATGGTGCTGTAATTACACATATAACTTAATGAGAGGTTTATAGTGGACACTAAATATATACTCACAGGGGCAAGGGGTCCCGTTGGGGCAGATTTGTACATGCGATGCTTGCACTTTCGGGTAGGTAATTAAAGGTATACCCGATACAGTAATGATACAAAGAAGACGTAAAAGATTTAAGGCAACATAAAATCTGTAAATCAGTAAGCTAACGACTGATACAGTGCCTACTGAATGAAATTACACCTAGGTACTTATCACCACTGGGTACTAATATATAGAGATGCAGTGACACTAGGTCCGTATTATACTTTAGGAAAAGCTGCTATTTTCATGTGTCAAGTACTTTGATTATTACTTGGACAAACAGTTGCAAGTTTGTAGCCACCACAAGATATAGTGGTACCTAATATAGTTACAGTGTATACACAGAGTGTCATACCTGATGTGACGACACACTAAAAATGTTTTACTTTTAGGTAGTGATGAGCGGATTCGGTTTTACTCGGTTTTACTCGGTTCTCAAAACCGAATCTTATTGGCTATCCAAAACACGTGACATCAGTGAGCCAATAAGATTCGGTTTTGAGAACCGAGTAAAACCGAGTTAAACCGAATCCGCTCATCACTACTTTTAGGCAACATATAACTTTAAACACATGGAGAGCCTTGTTTCAACAGCACTTGTGTGCTATACGAGAGTGGATGTACCGTAATAGGCTCAGAGTAGTTGTGTGACAGACCTGTGTTAAAGCAGCTGGTTTACTCCTATAAACAGATATACAGGTTGAGTATCCCATATCCAAATATTCCGAAATACGGAATATTCCGAAATACGGACTTTTTTGAGTGAGAGTGAGATAGTGAAACCTTTGTTTTTTGATGGCTCAATGTACACAAACTTTGTTTAATACACAAAGTTATTAAAAATATTGTATTACATGACCTTCAGGCTGTGTGTATAAGGTGTATATGAAACATAAATGAATTGTGTGAATGTAGACACACTTTGTTTAATACACAAAGTTATAAAAAATATTGGCTAAAATTACCTTCAGGCTGGGTGTATAAGGTGTATATGTAACATAAATGCATTCTGTGCTTAGATTTAGGTCCCATCACCATGATATCTCATTATAGTATGCAATTTTTCCAAAATACGGAAAAATCCCATATCCAAAATACCTCTGGTCCCAAGCATTTTGGATAAGGGATACTCAACCTGTATATTGTCTTAATTTAACTCGGGAAACCAATACTCGCTGTAATTGCATAGAATGCAATCGTATTGCATACACAAAATGTACCGCCTGAAGTAAATACACACTGTCCAATACAAAGCAATATTAAGACAGCTGTACTGTCCACATCTATAAGCAGGTGTTATCTCTCAGCAGAAGATGATGAACTGACACATTACTCACATGAGCAGCCCAAACACCCCAAGAGCACACAAATAGGTGGTATTAGCGGGTATTGAGCTGGGAGGGGGTCAAGAGGACCCTCTGTGGTGGAACAGTGTGGGCTGCACAATGGCTCGCCCATCCTGGTTCTGTGAATAACCTCCCCATGCTCTATCAGACCTCAGATAGTAAAATAAGAGAACAGCTGGGCTACCACAGTGCTGCTGGAAAAAAGGCAAAGGGAGGAGGCTAATAGTGGGGCGGCTGGAATTGCCACGTGCCGGCTCAATTGTGCCCATGTGTAACACTGCTGGGGAAGAAGGGGACGTGGGGAAGAAGCTGCTGGTAGGTAAACGGGGGTTCCGAGTGCCGGCTCACCTGTCCCTGTTAGTGCCGCTGTGAGGGGTGCGCTGCATGGGACCCGTTATCTCCGACGCCAATGCTGAAAGTGGGATAGAGTATGTCCCGCTGGTATAGTGGTGGTGTGTACCCACGTGCGGGCTCACCCGTCCCTGTGGGATGTAGCTATGGGAGGTGCGCTGGTGGGACCCATCACCATTCACTGCCTATGCTCCTGGAAGACGCGTTTCACCCATAGAAGGGCTTGCTCACTTCCTGGCCACCCCCTTTGATAGATACTTACACTGTTAGCTTTTCCAAGTTAAAATAATGTTTGTGTATAATTGTTGTTTTTCTCCTCTTTCCTCCTTAATTTATCAGTTTTAACCAATATCCCTGATGAAGTCCATATAGGACAAAACGCGTTTGGTATATAGACGGATTCTCTTCTAAGAACATCAGCCCCAAAATTTTGTCAGTGACAAAGGGGTTTGTTTGTTGTCTTTGAATTAAATATGCACTTTGAATGATCAATTTATTTGTGCAATACATTTTACTATGTCTATTTGGTTGTTGACTTAAATTAGAATTTGAATTAGATTAATTTTGAGCGCCCTCTCTCTCTCTCTCTCTCTATATATATATATATATATATATATATATATATATATATGTGTGTGTGTACAGGTTGAGTATCCCATATCCAAATATTCCGAAATACAGAATTTTTTGAGTGAGACTGAGATAGTGAAACCTTTGTTTTCTGTGGCTTAATGTACAAACTTTGTTTAATACACTAAAGTATTAAAAGTATTGTATTAAATGACCTTCAGGCTGTGTGTATAAGGTGTATATGAAACATTAATGCACAAAGTTATTAAAAATATTGGCTAAAAATGACCTTCAGGCTGTGTGTATATGAAACGTAAATGCATTCTGTGCTTAGACTTGGGTCCCATCGCCATGATCTCTCATTATGGTATGCAATTATTCCAAAACATGGAAAAATCCGATATCCAAAATACATCTGGTCCCAAACATTTTGGATAAGGGATACTCAACCTGTATATATAAAAACAATAAATATAATTGCGCAAAATGTCCTGATATAATAAGTAAATTTTCCACTGTCAGGTTAAAATGCACGTACTGCCTCCTCCAATTCGCCCCAACCACGGGCTTAGATTAGTAGCATGTAACTAAAACACATGAGGGGCGCACACGGTGAGTAAAAATATAGTACGTTTTTACTTAAAAAGCTCACGTACATCTTAGAAATAGAATGCTCAGCTTTGCTATCCTCTGTGCCTCCGGAAAGGTCCAGGTTTCGAATCAGCCCGGGCAGCCTCAGCCAACTACAGCGGCAAGCGTCCTCTGATCTCCCACTCCCAGATCACGGACAGTGACGTCACCGCATCTAGTGTCCTTCAAGCCACGCCCAATGCATTTCGTCAATGGACTTAATCAGGGAGAGTGACCTCACTATCCCCGGATCCGCTTTTATCCCCGGGATGGTATAATTTGCATATTTCAAAAACGCCAAGTCACATACATAATCCTAATACATAGCATAGTCCCATAAATAAAGACAACTTTACAATAATACACAACAAGAATGAAACTAAAATTAGTAAAATAAAATAAGTACAATTTCTTACCAATTAGCAGCCATTTTTGTGTAGCCCATTGTATAACCCTTAGCTCTATACATAGTTAATCCCAGTCTATTACTCACTAGGTAAAATTCTATATATACTTAATGGCCCATATACTAATACTTATGTGCTACGGAAAGCTATTGTACCTTAAGGTTGCACATGATTCAAATACAATTGAATAAACAATATATATCTAAAAAGTACAAAACACGTTAATGCATGTTTTTACATGCCAGTCATATATTCAATCCATATATAAAAATATGACACCCTTCACATAAATGTTCATTATGTTTTCATTATATAAAAATAAATATAAAGAGAGATCTCTTCTACCAAGGTAACAAAAACATAACACACTCATTGCACACCCCTGTAGCGCTGACAGAACCCATTATAGGAAGAGCCTCGTAACCAATTAGTTCAACTACGATACCCTGCCAGGTTGCAAGACCAGCACTACACGTTTAGTGCAAAAAGTGTGTGATGTCATAATTTTCGTTTAACCCTCTGGAGCCAATGTTTTTAGCATATAACTCCATTAAGTTTTTCTTCTCCATAGTTGCTTAAGAAGATCCCCTCCCCTTTCATCAAGTTTCACTTGCTCTATCGCCTTAAAACTAAAAAAAAAAAAAAAAAAAAAAATTACCCTTACAACAACTTTCAAAATGCCTTGGAACACTGTGGTTATTAAATTTGTTCTGTATATTCCTAGTATGTTCTAACATTCTCAGTTTCAATTGTCGTTTAGTTTTCCCTATATAATGAACTCCACACTTACATTCTAGGATATAAATTGCATGTGTTGTCTGACAAGTCATTTTTCCTTTTATCTTCCAAGATTTAGTATTATCGGAGTTCCAGTACACTTTTCTTTCCATGCATACATACTGACACATTTTACAATGACCACATGGAAAAAATCCATTTAGTACACTCAACCAGTTTCCTTCTCTAATTACCAGTAAATTACTTGGTTCCAGGGTATTCTTAAGTGTCCTGGGTCTCCTAAATACTACATGTGGGTTTTTAGCTAGTGTCTCCTTTAATACTGGGTCCAATGTAAGAACTTCCCAATACTTATTCAATACACTTTTGGTATTACAATTTGTAACAAAGGGTGCAAAAAATTCATTCTCTTCAACCTTTTTTTTCTCTATATTCTAGCAACTCAGATCTCTCTCTCTGTTTCTAGCTCTGTTTTCTCTTATGTCTTAGAGGATGCTGGGGTCCACATTAGTACCATGGGGTATAGACGGGTCCACTAGAAGCCATTGGCACTTTAAGAGTTTGAGAGTGTGAGCTGGCTCCTCCCTCTATGCCCCTCCTACCAGACTCAGTTTAGAAAATGTGCCCGGAGGAGTCGGTCACAGCTAGGGGAGCTCTACAGAGCTTCTCTGGTAAAAGTTTTTTTTTTAGAGTTTATTATTTTACAGGGAGGCTGCTGGCAACAGCTTCCCTGCTTCATGGGACTAAGGGGGGGAGTAGTGTCCGCCCTGCGGGGTCTGAGCCACTATCTCCGCTGACAGGACACTGAGCTCCTGAGGAGATCGAACGTTCCCCGCCACAGGGGATCGCTCACCCCAGCCGCATGCCGCCACCCCCTTACAGAGCCAGAAGATCTGTGGCGAGTTAGTCACTGGCCCCCCTAGCAAGCGCTGGGGCCGGTGTGAAGATGGCAGCAACAGGGTATGGAGTGCAGTACTAACTGCGCTCCGGGGCTCAGCGGTACATAGTGCGGTGCTGTGAGGGACGCCCTGAGCAAGCGCCTACACTGACCTCCAAGCCTCTCAGGGTCCCAGGATTGCTACCAGCACAATTCCTCAGGCCAGTATAATCTCCAGAAGAGCGGGAAGACAGCGCCATGAAGGGGGCGAAGCTTCTCCTCAGCGGACCCAGCAGCGTTCAGTGCCATTTTCTTGCCTGCAGAAGCACTGTCAGTGAGAGCTGTCCCTCCAATTCAACTCCGGCTATCTCTTAAGGGACCAGGGGGTTGTAGAAGGGGGGGAGGCTGTATAAAGACTGTGTAACCTATTAAGGGCCCTCATTCCGAGTTGTTCGCTCGCAAGCGGATTTTAGCAGATTTGCTCATGCTAAGCCGCCGCCTACTGGGAGTGAATCTTAGCATCTTAAAATTGCGAACGATGCATTCGCAATATTGCGATTACACACCTCGTAGCAGTTTCTGAGTAGCTCCAGACTTACTCGGCATCTGCGATCAGTTCAGTGCTTGTCGTTCCTGGTTTGACGTCACAAACACACCCAGCGTTCGCCCAGACACTCCTCCGTTTCTCCAGCCACTCCTGCGTTTTTTCCGGAAACGGTAGCGTTTTTTCCCACACGCCCATAAAACGGCCTGTTTCCGCCCAGTAACACCCATTTCCTGTCAATCACATTACGATCTCCAGAACGATTAAAAAGCCGTGAGTAAAATTCCTAACTGCATAGCAAATTTACTTGGCGCAGTCGCAGTGCGAACATTGCGCATGCGCATTAAGCGGAAAATCGCTGCGATGCAAAGATTTTTACCGAGCGAACAACTCGGAATGAGGGCCCAGGTGCACAGTCAGCGCTGGTTGGGGGTCTCCCTATACCTTAAAAGCACTGTGTGTTGGCTCAAATCTCTGTGTCTCTCTTGCCATTTTTGGGGGTGAAACTCTGTCTGTCCTCCCCTGCGTGTGTGTGGAGTGTCTGTGGTCTCCATTAAGCTATGTCCAGGGACTCTGTGTCATATGCTGTAGAGGATATGTCCTCTCAGGAAGATCCCATTCCATGTAATTATTATTGCACTGTCTTAGAGCAGATACCAGCAAGAGAGCAGGAGTGGTTATCCTCTATTAAAACTATGATTTCTCAGATTTCTACTAGGGTTGCACAGAATGAATCTGCAACTCAGGTTTGACAGAACTCTATGGCAGTTTGGCCCAGTTCTGTTACCTCAGGACCTCCTACTGTATGTTCCCACAAACGTGCTCTTGCCCAGATTATGCAGGATGACACGGATACCGATTCTGACACGGCAGACGGTGAGGGGGATGTGCTGCGGGGGGCGGCATCTCTTGCAAAAGGGGTGCAGTTGATAGAGGCTATTAGAGATGTGTTGAATATTGCTGATACAACACCTGAACAGGCTGAGGAGGCTTACTTCACAGCAGTGGCGTAAGTTTGTCCCAGTTGCCCGGAGGCAAGAAAAATATTGTTGCCCCCCCACCCACCCCCTATATATCATCCGTAAGCCAATAAGATGCCATTTTGAGATCCGAGTAAAACCAAACCCGCTCATCTCTAATTCTAACTATATGAAACTACTAAAAAACCCGTTGCAACTAGGCAGATCTATGTAGTGGTCCAACCACACACTACATAGATCTGCTCAGTCACTCACAATGCTGATCATTTCTCTGACAATTAATTTGCAAGTGTCATATCCAGGATTAGAACCCACAACCTTTTACACTGGAAGCATGCACCTTACTGGTGGAGATATCTGCTCTTGCATAGGAAGTATGAGAATTCTAACTATATGAAGTTACTTGTAATTGTCAGAGAAATAACTTCATATAGTTAGAATTCTCATGTTTCCTTTATAGGAGCAAATAGCTTCATCAGTAAGGTGTCTGCTTCCAGTGTATCTATAATAAAGAGGGTGTGATTTGTAAGGTGTAAGGCTGCTGTCAATTAACTTAATTGATTAATGTCGCTGAACACACGGAACAGGAGGAGAGGTGCCCCCCTTCAAAGCAGGAGCCCGGCGGCAGGTGACTCCATTGCCTCCCAGAGTTCTGCCTCTGCTTCACAGACAATAAGAAAGCCTCGCTAACCTTCCCTGCATCTAAAGAATTAAATGCTATATTTGAGAAAGCATGGGAAAACCCGGAGAAAAAAATCCAGATCCCTTGGAGGGTTCTGGTTGCTTTCCCCTTCCCTGAGGAGGATAGGAAAAAATGGGAAAACCCACCCATAGTTGACGCGTCTGTATCCAGACTCTCAAAAAAGGTGGTTTTACCGGTTCCAGGATCTACCGCCTTAAAAGAGCTAGCTGATCGCAAAATCGACGCTACTCTCAAATCCATATACACGGCTTCAGGGGCGATACTATGTCCTACTATTGCCTGAGCATGGATTTCCAAAGCTATAGTAAAGTGGTCAGGCACGTTACTTGAGGATTTGGATACAATGGATAAAAGTGATGTTGAATTGTTTTTACGTAACATTCAGGAATCTGCAGGATTTATGGTGGAATCCATGAAAGACCTGGGTTCCACGGCTGCAGGGATATCTTCCATGTCTGTCTCAGTTCGTAGGGGTCTTTGGCTGCACCAGTGGTCTGCCGACGCAGAATCCAGGTGAGGTGTGGGGACCCTACCCTTCACAGGTCAGGCTCTCTTTGGGGAAGCGTTGGATGCGTGGATTTCCACGGCTACAGCGGGTAAGTCTACTGTTCTTCCCTCAGCTGCACCTGTTACGAAGAAACCCTTTTCTTCAGCTGCATCTCAGTCCTTTCGGACTGCCAATGCACGAAAGGCCAAGCCATCTAACACCTTCTTTAGAGGAGGTCGGCCAAAATGCTGCGGCAGGTTCCCAGGAACAGAAACCTACTTCGGGTACGCCAAAGTCTTCAGCATGATGGTGGACCGTGCGGCCTAGAGGTGGGACTGGTGGGGGCGAGACTCAGGCATTTCAGTCATGTCTGGGTGTCGTTCGGCCTGGATCCCTGGGTGCAAGATATTGTGTCCCAGGGGTACAGGCTGGAATTTCAAGATCTCCCTCTTCACCGGATCTTCAAATCAGGCTTGCCAGCTTTGCTGGCAGACAGGACTATCCTACAGGAAGCCATCCAGAAGTTGGTGGAGGCACAGGTTATTGTATCAGTTCCTCCCCATATGCAAAACAAAGGTTACTATTCAAACCTTTTCGTGGTACCAAAACCGGATGGTTCGGTCAGGCCCATTCTGAACTTAAAATCGCTAAACCCCTTCCTGAGGGAGTTCAAGTTCATGGAGTCTCTAAGGGCGGTGATATCAGGTCTGGAGGAGGGGGAATTCCTGGTAACCCTGGATATCAAGGATGCGTACCTCCACATTCAGATTTGGCCGCCGCATCAAGCTTATCCCTGATTCACACTGTTGGACTGTCATTTTCAATTCCAGGCCCTGCCATTTGGCCTCTCCACAGCACCGAAGGTATTCACCAAGGTGATGGCGGAAATGATGGTTCTCCTCCGCAGACAGGGGGTGAACATTATTCCATATCTGGATGATCTGCTGATAAAGGTATCATCCAAGGAGAAGCTGTTACAGTCCATAGTTCTCACGACCCATCTACTCAGGGAACACGGTTGGATCCTGAATCTTCCAAACTCACATTTGGAACCAACCAGGAGGTTGTCCTTTCTGGGAATGATCCTCAACATGGAAGTGCAGAGGGTGTTTCTTCCAGAGGAAAAAGCGTTGGTGATGCAAACAATGGTCCGGGATGTCCTGAAGCCAGCCCGGGTGTCGGTTCATCAGTGCATTTGCCTTCTGGGGAAGATGATGGCCTCTTACAAGGCTCTGCAATACGGGAGGTTTCATGCTTGGTCCTTCCAACTGGATCTCCTTGACAAGTGGTCAGGATCTTATCTACACATGCAACAGAAAATACGTCTGTCGCCAAAGGCCAGGATTTCACTCCTCTGGTGGCTACAATTGCCTTATCTTCTGGAGGGCCGCAGATTCGGGATTCAGGACTGGATCCTTCTACCCATGGATGCAAGTCTCCGGGGCTGGGACACAGTCACTCAAGGGGAAACCCTCCAAGGAAGGTGGTCAAGTCTGGAACCCGGCCTGCCGATAAACATTCTGGAACAAAGAGCCGTCTACAACGGTCTTCTCCAAGCAGCCCATCTTCTAAGAAATCGGGCCATTCAAGTGCAGTCGGACAATGTAACGACAGTGGCTTACATAAACCAACAGGGCGGAACGAAGAGCAGAGCTGCAATGTCAGAGGTAACAAGAATTGTCCCCTGGGCATAAAAACAGGCGTTGGCGCTGTCAGCAATCTTCATTCTGGGAGTAGACAACTGGGAAGCGAACTTCCTCAGCAGACACAATCTCCATCCAGGGGAGTGGGGTCTCCATCCGGAGGTGTTCGCGGAGGTAACAGATCATTGGGGTGTACCCCAAATAGACATGATGGCCTCTCGTCTCAACAAGAAGCTTCAGTGATATTGTTCCAGGTCGAGGGACTCACAAGCAGTGGCGGTGGATGCGAAAGTGACTCTGTGGGTATTCCAGTCGGTGTACGTGTTTCCACCACTCCCACTCATTCCAAAAGTGCTAAAGCTCATAAGGAAAACAAGGGTTCAAGTGATCCTCATTGCTCCAGACTGGCCAAGAAGGTCTTGGTACGCGGATCTTCTGGATCTACTGCTAGAAGAGTCGAGGCCTCTTCCTCTTCGGGAGGACCTGCTGCTGCAGGGGCCGTTCACCTATCAAGACTTACCATGGCTATGTTTGATGGCATGGAGGTTGAACGCCAGATACTGGCTCGGAAGGGCATTCCAAACAAGGTTATTCCTACCCTGATACAGGCTAGGAAAGGAGTAACGTCTAAACATTACCATCGTATTTGGAAAAAAAAATGTATCTTGGTGTGAGTCCAAGAGGTTTCCTACGGTGGAGTTTCAACTGGGACGTTTTCTCCTCTTCCTGCAAGCAGGTGTGGATATGGGCTTGAGGTTAGGATCCGTAAAGGTCCAAATTTAGGCCCTATCCATTTTCTTCCAGAAACAGTTGGCTACCCTCCCTGAGGTTCAGACTTTTTTGAAGGGAGTTCTGCACATCCAACCTCCCTTTTGTACCGCCTACGGTGCCCTGGGATCTTAACGGGGTGTTGCAGTTCCTCCAGTCGGACTGGTTTGAGCCTCTACAGGAGGTTGAGGTCAAGTTTCTCACGTGGAAGGCTGTTGCTTTGTTGGCCTTAGCTTCTGCTAGACGTGTGTCGGAGTTGGGGGCTATGTCATGTAAAAGCCCATACTTGATGTCATGACTGAGGTTTTGTGAACCCGGTGTTAGTGAAGTCTGTGCGGGCGACTGGAGAATTATATGAATACTACCACTGACCTGGTTTGGGAGTGTTGTGGACTCGGGGCTTCTTCCGGTGACTGGGAAGAGGAACCGCAGCAGAGATGGCCGAATCTAGGTTCTCCCCATGCAGGATTAGGTCGGCAGACAGAGGGCACGTGTGAACACTGAAGGTCTCCTGAAAGACAGAACTGGAAAGGCGCTGATGAATCAGTGAAGAATACCAGGTACAACTGCGCTAAAGTGCACTGGATGCTTGGAGACACTGAGGTGCTAGGAGGCACGGAAGCGCTTGGAGACACTGGGGTGCGTAGAGACACTGGGGTGCGTAGAGACACTGGGGTGCGTAGAGACACTGGGGTGCTTGGAGGCACTGAGGTGCTTGGAGGCACTGAGATGCCGGAAGCACGGAGATGCTGGAGGCACGAGGTGCTGAGGCACGGAGGTGCTGAGGCACGGAGGTGCTGAGGCACGGAGATACTGAGGCACGGAGGTGCTGAGGCACGGAGGTGCTGAGGCACTGAGGTACTGAGGCACGGAGATGCTGAGGCACTGAGGTACTGAAGCACTGAGGTGCTGAGGCACTGAGGTACTGAGGCATGGAGATGCTGAGGCACGGAAATGCTGAGGCACGGAGATGCTGAGGCACGGAGATGCTGCAGGGATACGGGAGCTCTGGAGATCACAACTACAACAGCAGTAAAGATGAACCACGGCAGCTGTGGTTTACAGTTGAGACTATGGAATATAATACTGTGCCTTTAAGATGAACCACTGCAGCTGTGCCTTTACTTTGAGACTCGTGGAAATAGTGATCATCAGTGGCAACACAAAAGTAAACCAAACAGGGTAACCAGGAACAGAGTTTTCACAGGAACTAGAGTATAAAGGTTACCTTTAGGGAGCTCAGCATGAAGACTCACACATAGCTGTCAGTGTGACACAAGGAACTGGCCCAGTTTCTAACTCAGCCTCCTGACTTATACTTCCTGGTCCTTGGTGATTGGTGAGCAGGATTAGGTGATGCAGAGAGTCTCAGGCTGGCAGAGGATTGGACAACTCTGGGTCAGGTGAACAGTCACTGTCATGTGACTACTCTAGCCTAGGCTGTGATGTAGAATGAGGCCTAGCAGGCCGAGAGAACACTGAAGCCTGAACTTCTGCAAAACATAAGATGCTGGCTTTTAGGCCTAAACTTCAGATTTCTGAATTCAGCCTCACACAGGAGATCACCACAGGTGGAGCTAATTAACTATTACCTTTCAGGCAGAGAACTCAGGAAAACACATAGTGCTGACAAGCTGTTTAACTCAGTGAGTAAAAAGACACAGGATCCGGGACAGATGGCAGGGGTAAGTCACCAAATATGAAACCTACAGTCAGGATTGTGACAGTATCCCCCTCTTCAAGGGTGGACTCCGGACACCCATCTTGAATCTTAGAGGAACTTGAGAAATTCATACGGAAGAATTTAGGACCTTCGTTGATGCCTCTTCTTCTTACGGGAACATTTGGTTTTGACCAGGGAGAGTGGAATCTCCTGTAAAGAAAAAACTTCCTTAGAAAACATGGGACCTCCCCTGAAAGAAGTAGCATCATGAACTGGATCAAATTCAGAGTCTGAGTCCAAGTCTATTGGAAGATACCAATCTTCTTTGGGAGTAACTACATCCGCTTTGTAAGCTGCAATAACAAGTTCAGAACAACACAAGGAACTTGGAGTGGAATCAATGGAAACATAACCAACACTTAAATCAACATGCTGTTGTCTTTGTACTGTTTTCCAATTCTTGGCATTCCTGAAATTCCTAATGTATTGGTTCATCAAGGCATTATCTTGCTCAGAAAGCGATGGGTCAGAAAACAGAGCATTGGCTGAATGTTCTGAAGACTAAGTGGAGGATGAAATTGGACTCAAGGAAACAGATGCCACTGAAACAACATTAGACTGAGGTACCCATTCAGACATTAGGTCAATAGCCTTGGTATTTTTCTTGACTTTAGATGCTACAACAGAATTATCCCGACATCGAGGAGAAGAGGTATTAGAATTCTCCGCAGAAGCTGTGGACTCAGTGCTGGAAGACAAGGAAACAGAATCAGAGACAGACTGAAGTCTAATTTTAGAACTAGATGGTGGAAGTCCTTTACTGGGACCAACAGACAAAAGTTCTTTACTCGGACCAATGCTTGGAATCGGTTTGTGTCCAGATGAGTTTGAACAGACTGAAACTGGAGAAATCTTTGGCTGGACGAGTAGGACTAGATTGGATCCAAGGATACTTGAATTGGCTGGGGCCAAAGGAGACTGACTAGGCTGGTCCTGGAGTATTGCTGGACCAGCTGGAACTGGGACGGGCTGACCAGGCTGGGCCAGGAGTATTGCTGGACCGGCTGGAACCGGGACGGACTGACCAGGCTGGGCCTGGAGTATTGCTGGACCGGCTGGAACCGGGACGGACTGACCAGGCTGGGCCTGGAGTATTGCTGACCGGCTGGAACCGAGACGGACTGACCAGGCAGAATCTGGAGTATTGCTGGACCATCTGGAACCGGGACGGACTGACCAGGCTGGGCCTGGAGTATTGCTGGACCGGCTGGAACCGGGACGGACTGACCAGGCAGGGCCTGGAGTATCAGTGGACTGGATAGAACCGGGACGGACTGACCAGGTGGAGCCTGGAATATAGCTGGACCGGCAGGAGCCCCCTCTTCATGAGGATGAACTGAGGCAGGAGCCCCCTCTTCACGGGGCTGGGCTGAGGCAGGAGCCCCCTCATCACGGGGCTGGGCTGAGGCAAGAACCCCCTCTTCACGGGGCTGGGCTGAAGCAAGAGCCCCCTCTTCACGGGGCTGGGCTGAGGCAAGAGCCCCCTCTTCATGGGGCTGGGCTGCACTCTGTAGACTCTCTGGCTGGGCAGCACTCAGTAGACTCTCTGGCTGGGCAGCACTCTGTAGACTCTCTGGCTGGGCAGCACTCTGTAGACTCTCTGGCTGGGCAGCACTCTGTAGACTCTCTGGCTGGGCAGCACTCTGTAGACTCTCTGGCTGGGCAGCACTCTGTAGTCTCTCTGGCTCAGCAGCGCTCTGAAGACTCTCTGGGGCTGGACCCTCTGAACCCCTCTCTGGGGCTAAAGACACGGACGCCCCTCCTTGGGCTGAAGACACGGACGCCCCTCCTTGGGCTGAAGACACGGACGCCACTCCTTGGGCTGAAGACACGGACGCCACTCCTTGGGCTGAAGACACGGATGCCCCTCCTTGGGCTGAAGACACGGACTCCTCTGTGACTCTAAATGGCTTGAATATTCTTCTCTGGACACCCAACTTGGGATAAGGTCTTTTAATCACCGGACCCCAGTCATAAATTTGAGTCTCTTTCAGAGTAGCCATCTTGATACCCCTGTCAGCAGTAGCAGGATCGGCTACTGTGGATGACTTGTAGACATGAGCACTATGATACTGAGATTTGTCACCATTCCCTGGCTTACGAAGAATGCAGTCTTTAACAAAGTGACTGGAATTTCCACAGTAAAAACAGAGGTGTAGCTCCCTACGCCGCTGGCGTTCAGCTTCAGAGAGTTTGGGCCGTGGATAGCTCTGATGAACAACTTTTCCTTGCACAGAGGAAGAGACTCTATTAACTGGATGGGACAAAACAGGATCAACAACGTTGGTAGTATTCCTGAAGAGATCAGGCATCACAGAAAGAATACTAGACAAAAGTTCTTGTAACTGTAATAACATCTGGAAGAAAATCTGCAGTTGGTCAGGAGTCTTAGTGCAGAAGGTCAGAGAATCTCTGGTGAAAGAATTCCGCTGCAGACACTGTGCTAATTGATGCTGAGTCGACGCCAAACCCTCCAAGCGTCCTGCAGTATTGCTTAGGAGGTCCTGCGTCAGACAAACACTTTCGGCCGCGTCCATGTGGCCAGTTCCTACTGTCATGACTGAGGTTTTGTGAACCCGGTGTTAGTGAAGTCTGTGCGGGCGACTGGAGAATTATATGAATACTACCACTGACCTGGTTTGGGAGTGTTGTGGACTCGGGGCTTCTTCTGGTGACTGGGAAGAGGAACCGCAGCAGAGATGGCCGAATCTAGGTTCTCCCCATGCAGGATTAGGTCGGCAGACAGAGGGCACGTGTGAACACTGAAGGTCTCCTGAAAGACAGAACTGGAAAGGCGCTGATGAATCAGTGAAGAATACCAGGTACAACTGCGCTAAAGTGCACTGGATGCTTGGAGACACTGAGGTGCTAGGAGGCACGGAAGCGCTGGGAGACACTGGGGTGCGTAGAGACACTGGGGTGCGTAAAGACACTGGGGT
Organism: Pseudophryne corroboree; assembly: GCF_028390025.1. Lineage (NCBI taxonomy): Eukaryota > Metazoa > Chordata > Amphibia > Anura > Myobatrachidae > Pseudophryne > Pseudophryne corroboree. The sequence continues at coordinate 352,296,960 of NC_086447.1, read as the reverse complement.
GCGTAGAGACACTGGGGTGCTTGGAGGCACTGAGGTGCTTGGAGGCACTGAGATGCCGGAAGCATGGAGATGCTGGAGGCACGAGGTGCTGAGGCACGGAGGTGCTGAGGCATGGAGGTGCTGAGGCACGGAGATACTGAGGCACGGAGGTGCTGAGGCACTGAGGTGCTGAGGCACTGAGGTACTGAGGCACGGAGATGCAGAGGCAGGGAGATGCTGAGGCACTGAGTCACTGAGGTACTGAGGCACTGATGTACTGAGGCACTGAGGTACTGAGGCACTGAGGTACTGAGGCACTGAGGTACTGAGGCACGGAGATGCTGAGGCACGGAGATGCTGAGGCACAGAGATGCTGCAGGGATATGGGAGCTCTGGAGATCACAACTACAACAGCAGTAAAGATGAACCACGGCAGCTGTGGTTTACAGTTGAGACTATGGAATATAATACTGTGCCTTTAAGATGAACCACTGCAGCTGTGCCTTTACTTTGAGACTCGTGGAAATAGTGATCATCAGTGGCAACACAAAAGTAAACCAAACAGGGTAACCAGGAACAGAGTTTTCACAGGAACTAGAGTATAAAGGTTACCTTTAGGGAGCTCAGCATGAAGACTCACACATAGCTGTCAGTGTGACACAAGGAACTGGCCCAGTTTCTAACTCAGCCTCCTGACTTATACTTCCTGGTCCTTGGTGATTGGTGAGCAGGATTAGGTGATGCAGAGAGTCTCAGGCTGGCAGAGGATTGGACAACTCTGGGTCAGGTGAACAGTCACTGTCATGTGACTACTCTAGCCTAGGCTGTGATGTAGAATGAGGCCTAGCAGGCCGAGAGAACACTGAAGCCTGAACTTCTGCAAAACAGAAGATGCTGGCTTTTAGGCCTAAACTTCAGATTGCTGAATTCAGCCTCACACAGGAGATCACCACAGGTGGAGCTAATTAACTATTACCTTTCAGGCAGAGAACTCAGGAAAACACATAGTGCTGACAAGCTGGTGAATAAAAAGACACAGGATCCGGGACAGATGGCAGGGGTAAGTCACCAAATATGAAACCTACAGTCAGGATTGTGACACTTGATCTTCCATGAAGATAGAGCTGAGCTTCGGACACGTCAGCAGTTTCTTCCGAAGGTTGTATCGGCATTTCATATCAACCAACCTATTGTGCCAGTTGCGACTGACTCCTCAATTTCTTCAAAGTCCTTAGATGTTGTAAGGGCTCTAAAAATCTATGTAAGGAGGACTGCTCATCACAGGAAATCGGACTCTCTGTCTGTCCTGTATGATCCCAAGAAAATTGGGTGTTCTGCTTCTAAGCAGACGATCTCTCGCTGGATCAGGTTCAATATCCGGCATGCGTATTCTATGGCAGGATTGCCGTGTCCTACGTCTGTTAAGGCCCACTCTACTCGTAAAGTGGGTTCTTCCTGGGCAGCTGCCCGGGGTGTCTCAGCTTTACAACTCTGCCGAGCGTCTACTTGGTTGGGGTCGAACATGTTCGTAAAGTTCTACAAGTTCGATACTTTGGCCTCTGAGGACCTGAAGTTTGTTCAATCAGTTTTGCAGGAGCCTCCACGCTCTCCCTCCTGTTCTGGGAGCTTTGGTACATCCCCATGGTAGTAATGTGGTCCCAGGCATCCCCTAGGACATAAGAGAAAATAGGATTTTAATTACCTACTGGTAAATCCTTTTCTCATAGTCCGTAGAGGATGCTGGGTGCCCGCCCAGCGCTTCGTTTTCCTGCAGTGGTTTTCTGGTTCAGTACAACTTTGTTTTTAGTTATGTACTGCATTGTTATTTGGTAAGCACCTGTTTCAGTGGTTGCTGAGTTTCCAAACGTGTTAGCTTGGTTTGTATTCTGTGTGTAAGCTGGTATGAATCTCGCCACTATCTGTGTATAATCCTTCTCTCGAAGTATGTCCGTCTCCTCGGACACAGTTTCTAGACTGAGTCTGGTAGGAGAGGCATAGAGGGAGGAGCCAGACCACACTCTCAAACACAGCGTACCTCTCACAGCGGTTACTTGCCAGGACGGGTGTATCACCGTGTGGTCCCCCCAGCTGCAATACCAGCAGACCTCCTCCGTACAGTACTTCCTCAGTGTCTCCTCTCTCAGCTTGTCACCGCGGCAGCATAGCAGGCCATTCACCATACACTTGGTGTCTTCCAGAGCCTGAGACGGCATCAGTGGCGTTTCTCATGTAACGCACCCCCCACAATTATAGCGGCTATTGGAGCAAGGATGGGCGAGTCACTACGAGGCCCACACTACCTCACCATCAGTGGGTCTCCTCTGACCTATCCCCCGGTATTCTCCTGCTATCGTCATTAATATTATTTTTCTTTTGGGGTACATTTGCTGGCCACACAGTACACAATTAATGCTTTAGTGATTGCAGGGGCCAGTAGAGTACACGGAGCTTAGTAGTAGGAACCTAGGGAGTTTGTTTTTGCCTTTATATCTAACGCAGTAGGACCAGACTGTGTAAGCATGGACACACTTTTCATCAATGGCCTGATAATTAGTGGTGGCTCACTCTGAAACCATACAAGTCAGGCTTATTCAATAGCAATTGAAGCTATATAAATTTTCTCACAGCCTTATCCATTCATTCACACCAACAGTTGGCTTGTATAACTCCGGGGTCATTAAACCTTATGACGTTACTTATTTCCCTGTGGGCTTGATTGCATATGTGCTATCATAGATGTGAGGAACGGGTGTAGTATGGTATGCTGACGGTCGGACTCCCGGCGACCAGCATACCGGCGCCGGGAGCCCGACCGCCGGCATACCGACAGTGTGGCAGGTGCAAATGAGCCCCTTGCGGGCTCGCTGCGGGCACGGTGGCGCATTTTATTCTCCCTCCAGGGGGGTCATGGACCCCCACGAGGGAGAATAAGTGTTGGTATGCCGGCTGTCGGGATTCCGGCGCCGTTATACTGTGCGCCGGGATCCCGACAGCTGGCATACTGAAGACCACCCTGAGGAACAGTACCTTGTGGTTCACTGTATGATTTCAGACCAGCGCATACTTAATTATAGGGGTTTCACAGCTGTTTATTCACAGGTTTGAATACATGATTGCTCTGATCTCACTACGGTAATCCTACCTCTGTATTTATACATAAGTGTTGTTTAAACTTTCCTCCGCGCCTACACACAAATATTGTTCAAACACTATTGTTTGTTTAAACTTCAGGTAAAGATATGTTTTGAGTGCACTGCAGGGCTTAAAGTGGTCCTGGTGAGGTGGTGGAACTCTTGGAGGTGGACAATGGTGACACCAGGACCTGAGGAAGGAGTAGGTGGCTGCAGCTAATCAGCAACACTAGTGCCGCCTGTATCATCGATTGACGCAGATGATGGGGTGGGCTTTTCTGTTGGAATTACTGTGCAGGGCAATGGAGGAGGTGGAACTAGTTCCCCCTACCATTACAGGTGGTGGAACTCAGTTCCACCTCGTTCCCCCCCACTTTAACCCCTGGTGCACTGAGATGACTTTATGTTTGTGTGTTTGTATATCAAGTGCTGTTCTAAAACCTGTTTTACAGCTGCTTGTTCACAGGTGTAATTAGAGTGGTTGATTTACAGACACAGCTGCTTTCCTATAGGCTTACTGCCTATCATAGCTGCTTTATATCCTCATGTCTACATATCAATATTGCTCAAATTTTACCTTTTGTTCAAACTTTAGGTGTAGATTTATTTTGAGTGTATTGAGGTAACATGTTTCTGAGTTTATATACATCTAGTACTGCCTAAACCTCTTATCGCCTCATGTGTGATTACCACATCATAGGCACAACTATAACTGCTTATCCACTGGTGCAATTGTCACATGTATAATTCTGTCCAAACTGGCACCAGTTTTATAATGCTTTAATATCTTACTCTTAGTCCTTAGGATGGCCTATGTTTTTCTTACCACCAACAGGTTATATCAGAGAATAACTCTTCACACATTCCCTTTCAATATCAGGGACTCTCATTGGTGATCCAGTACCTTCACCTATGGCAGTTTTCCAACTGGTAGGCTTCCCCCACTGCCTAACCCCAACAGCAGATCCCACTCTATTTCTTTCAACATCTTTATTTTTCATGAACTATCATCAATGATTCTGGAGAGGAGGCATTTAGGACTCCTATGACCTACTACCACACCATACTGCATGTGCCCAATCTCGTCTGATCTTGGAAGCTATACAGTATAGGGCCGTGTCAGTACCAGGCAGGAGACCACCTGGGAATACTCTGTGTAGTAGGCTGGAGATTTGGGGACACTCTGGTCTAACATTGACAGCAGATTCACTCTGTTGCTATACTCTCCTCTATCACTATTCACTGGCGGGCAATCCATATGCCCTCTAACTTCACATTGCTGGACAGATAAGGATTATTACTCTGACTTTTGGATACAATTGGACCTATACTTTGAATGTGGTTAATCAGTTTTGTGACATTAGTGAACCAACAGTACAGGATAGCACAAGCTTATATAGGTTGCGCAAAACAATTCAATCTAGGATTGCTCATACCGTCATACGGGTTATTCATTCCCGTCACCACTGCCACTTACCCTTATTCTGATATTCATCAGTGTGTTTTAATTTTATCTTGTTAGGAGACTACATCTTAAGTGATAGGAATAAAAGTTAATTTTTATGTCTCCATCATTATACATAATGACATACGTCCTTTTTCTAAGAGTGCACCAACCAAGAGTCTTCTTTCTTTTTATTTCCCTGTACTTCAAATTGTTTACTGGCTTTTTGGTGCACCATCAGCAGGATTAATAGTGAGCATTCAGCCATATAAATTGTGAATTGCTGGTTCTAATTTATTAATAATTCTGTATTTACTCTTGACTGGTGCGGAGTCACCCACACTTCCTTGAATATACCATCTGCTTGTATCAATTACTAGATCCAGAAACTCGATTTTACTTTCCTGATAGTTAGACGTAAAGTGCAGGTTATACTTATTACAATTTAAATAAGCTATAAATTTCTCAAAAACATCCTTACCACCTCGCCTATCAATACGTCATATATATCGTTTAAATAATTGGATGTTATCTGAAAATGGGTTATTGCTCTCAATTACTTCTGATTCCCATTTCCCCAGATACAAGTTTGCAAAACTGACTGCATATGGTGTCACCATAGCTGTACCCCATCGTTGATTAAAAAATTGCCAGTGAAAGATAAAATAATTATTTTTCAAGACCAGGTGAATACATTTAATAATAAAATCTCTAGTGTCTTCACTTAGGGTTTCATCCTTTTCCAAATAGAATAGAATAGCTTCCAGACCCTACTTGTGTGGTATGCTAGTATACAATGACTCAACGTCTATTATACACCAATTCAATTCTTGTTTCCATTCTACATCACTTAATATCTTTAAAATATGAGTAGTATCTTTTATGTATGAATTCAAAAGTGGAATATATTTTTTATGGAAAAGTTCTACAAACTACAAAAGAGTTTAGACGTGGCCTAGTCTATCCCGGAGATAATAGGGCAACCCCGGTTTTTTTCCAGCCTCTTACGCACCTTCGACAAATAGTAAAATATTGCTGTTCTAGGACATAAATTAAAAACATAACCAATCTTCTCCCTGCTAAGTATGGTGGCCAAAAATGGCCGGGATTCAATCCCGGGAATGGAAGCTCCAATCCCGGGGATTGAGGGATCAGCGTTGAGCGTCCACAGAATGCTCAGACGCTGCCCGGCTTACTTGTTCCGGCTCCCCAGCACAGCGTGAGAGGTCACGCTGCGCCGTCAGCCACTGCAGGGAGCCGCCAGCAGCGATCAGAGGATGTTCCCCAGCCCGATATATGTGTGCGGAGCTGGCGCGGTGGGGTGGGGCGAGGGGGCGGCCACATAGCAAAAAGCCAATCACGGGTATCCCGGGAATCCCGGGATTGCCCATTTTTTACCCGGTGTTGAAAAAATGGCCCGGGATTGGCTTCCCTACTGCTAAGACAGCCTTTAGAAGTTGTCTGATACCAGGAGTTGTCTGATATCTTTCACCACACTCCCATCAGGATCAGTGGTGAGCTTGGTGTAGGTATCAATATCACTCAACAGCCTATATGCCTCTTCCAAATATTGAGACGTATTAAGGATGACAACACCGCCTCCTTTATCCGTCATCTTTATCACTAAATTGTGATTCTCCTCCAACGTTTTAATGGGATCACATTCACCTCTACTCATATTATCTTTATACTTTGCATCATCTATACACAACTTTTTAAAATTTCTTTTAATGAGGTTGGAAAAGTTTCAATATAGCTAACTCTGGACTCCAGGGGACAGAATTTGGAACCTGCTTTCAAACCAGTCATATTAATCCTTGATACTGTATATCATTTATACCTTTATTTATTTCAGTGTCATTTTAAAAAAAATCTCTTTTCAATGTTAGTGAACGTATATATTTATTTGCGTCTGCAAATAGCTCAAAGCTATTGGGTCTAACATTCAGGGCAAATGAGAGGACTTTTGATAACAGTTTCATTTCATTTGGTTTTAGCTCATAATTAAGACAGATTAAATATTCCCGTAACTACTGTTGATTCCAACTCCTTTGTTTGTTTTCCAATACCTCCTCTTTTTCCTCTCTTGTGTGGTCTTGAGTTTTTCTTTTCAAGCTTTGTCTTGGACTGTTCCATTGTTCCCTTTCTGTCGGGTCCCTTCAGTCCCTCCAGTTTTGGCCTTTCTGTAAAAAAATCACTTGAATTCTTATTTATCATTTCAGGGGTATTCAATACACTATATCTATTATGAACCGGGTCCTCATATTTTACTCTTCTAGTGACATTTTTCCATGATCCATATGATACCTTCTGCCACTTATTCTCCCTTTTTGTCCTTTGCTAATTATTCAATTCTATTTTCCTATTCATATTCCAATTCCCTATAATCTTCTAGGTCTCTCTGATATTTTATCACCTGTATATCAATTACCTTTTTTCCAATTTATTCATTTTAATCAAACTTTCTTTTTCCATTTCTGTTAATTCTTGTATCTCTCTTACTGGCTCCAGTTTCTTCTCTAATACTGCTATCTCAGCATCCACCTCCCGGATTTCCTTTTTTCTCTCTTGCACAATAAGTAAAAACGTGCTACATTTTTACTTACCGTGTGCGCCCCTCATGTGATTTCTTTACATGCTACTAATCTAAGCCCAAGGTTGGGGCAAATTGGATACTCCTGAAATGAGAAATAAATTTGAGTGTTTTCTTTCAGAGAGGCCCAAACTGGAGGGACCGAAGGGACCCGGCGGAAAGGGCACAATGGAACAGTCCGAGACAAAGATTGAAAAGAAAAACTCAAGACAACACTAGAGAGGAAAAGAGGAGGTAAGGGAAACAAACAACGAAAAGGGAATCAACAGTGGTTATGGGAATATTTAATCTGTCTTAATTATGAACTAAAACCAAATGAAGTGAAACTTAGATGTATGTGAGGCTTGTGCTTTATAAGTAAAAATGTGCTATATTTTTACTCACCGTGTGCGTTCCTCGTGTGTTTTCTTTATATATATATGCAGTGGTGTGACTCGGCACTCCAAATGGGTAAGGAATGTTCCTTGCTGCGGTGCCCTCTGTAGATCAAATAACTGATCCTCAGCAGTCCATAGAAAACAGCGGCACTCAGCAAAAAAAAAAAGATGCCTTTAATACGGTCCTACGCCATTTCGGGTCTAGCCCCGTCGTCAGGGACAAGCAACACATAAACATACAGTGCAAATACAGAGTACTTATACCCACAATAACAAGTGATCATTGATCTAGATTGTACTCACCTGTCCAGCGCCGCCGTTCCCGCCATGTCCAGCCGCACCGAGCGCGGGTCTCAGGAAGATGACGTCAACAGCCGGCGCCAGACAGAATGAGCCAATCGGGAAGTGCTACCCACGTAACTAGGAGATGCCTGTAAACAAAACAAAGTGTACATTTAAAAACGTAAAAACACTTCCCCAAACCCAACAATGACAATAAAAACCACAAAATGGTAACAAGCACAGGGAAATGCATGCATAGATATTGAGCCAGTATAAAAACTGAACTATTTTGGACTAAAAATTATGCATTCCAAAAACGCTAAACATTATATGCGCAAATAAAAAAAGAACAACAGTTCCAGAGAATAACAAGTGGCAATATAGGCTAAAACGAAGCAGCCAAAGGAGCAACATACATATAGAAATCAATTGTTTTACAAAAAACTTTGCAGCCCTAAAGTTTAATTAAATCCCCCCGGTGACAATATATTAAGGACATAAATCCACCTGCTCTCTCTCTGTAAGATGATCTTATTACGATCCCCACCCCGATGTGATGGAGGGACATGGTCAATGATGATTGCCTGTAAACTGGCTACATTATGTTTTGCTAGTAAACAATGGCGAGCTACTGGCTGTTCGCTATTCCCCTTCTCGTAGGCCTGTTTAATGGCGCTCCGATGGAGAGCCATCCGTTCATGGAATTGTCGCTGCATCTTGCCCACATAGGCAAGACGCAGGGACACTTCAACATATAGATGACATGAGTGGTTGTACAAGTAACACAGTACTGTATTTTAAAACTCTTGCCAGTATGAGGATGGCAGAAGCTAGTACCCGTTAAAAGTGTGTTACAAGTAGAACAGCCCAGGCACCGGAAGCATCCCACCTTGGGTCGTAAAAAGTGGGTCTGCTGCTGCCTGGTAAGAGGATAAACATCAAGTTTGACCACTCGATCCGCTATACTTCTGCCTCTAGTGTGACTGGGTAATAGTTTAGTACCCTGCAAGGCCGGTAATGCTTTGTCAGTGTTGACAATAGGCCATAATTTCTTTACTGTAGTGGCGGTTGTGTAGCGGTTAACCCATGGGATTCTAGGTGTTGCTCCCATTATCCCATCATGACGGGAAGTATTGGGACTCAAGAGGGATTCTCTAGTATGTTCAAGAGCTTTAATTTTACTTATCAAAAGCTCATTACGTGGATATCCCCGTTGTTCAAACCTAGATAACATCTGATCAATAGTAGATTCAGCCTGCTGGGCGTCAGAAATGATCCTTCTCGCTCACAAGAACTGCGAATATGGAAGGCCCTTGCATAAAGGCAGGGGATGAAAGCTACCATGGTGAAGCACAGAGTTACGATCCGTGGGTTTTGTGTATAGGGCTGTATGTAACCTTCGATCATGTAACGTAATTGCCACGTCTAAAAAATGTACCTCAAACTGCGACATCTGATATGTAAACTTGACCCTACTAGCAGACTTGTTATGATCCTCCAGTAATTTCTCTAAGGCCTCCTGAGTACCCTGCCAAAGAATCAGAAGATCATCTATGTCAGGGGTGGGCAATTATTTCAGCTGAGGGGCCACTTGACATTTCCTGTCAGTATCCGAGGGCCACACACAAAATAGCAGCTCCCCCCACTTGCCAAAAATATAGGGACGTGGCTTCATGTGGAAGGAGTGTGAACAAAACATAATACAGATTCGTATTAGGCTGCACAATAGTCTCCATTATTCAAATTGCGCCACTTACACACATTACAGCAGGTAGAGCTCCTTTTTACACAGTACGGAAGGTAGAGCCCCCTTTTACACATTGACATTTTATTTAGGATAATTATTGCGCAGCAAGCAAATTATCTAGTGTCTTATGGCCCCTGGGGAAAGGTGTGACACAGTGATAGGACACGGGGAGTGTGACACAGTGACAGAACACGAGGGGTCACAGATAAGAGTCGGCACACACACAGTCCAGTCTCCGGGGGCAGCCAGCATCTTCGGGGAAGCTGGACATGCCTCCGGAGCGAAAGAGAAAAGACCCACCAGGTCAGGCCCCTTTTAGATTAAGCCACACACCCTTTTTGGGCACCACACTGCTTGAGCCGGGGGGGGGGGGAGGGGGGGGTGTAATAGTACAGAGTGCGCTCCGGGTGTCACGTGACAGAACATGGTGGGGTTGACAGTGACAGAACACCATGGGGGTGACACGGTGACAGTACACGGGGGGTGTGACACAGTGACAGAACATGGGGGGGGTGACACGGTGACAGAACACGGTGGGGGTGACACGGTGACAGCACACGGGGGGTGACAGTGACAGAACACGGGGGGTGACAGTGACAGAACATGGGGGTGACAGTGACAGAACATGGGGGTGACAGTGACAGAACATGGGGGTGACAGTGACAGAACATGAGGGTGACAGTGACAGAACATGGGGGGGTGACACAGTGACAGAACACGGGGGGGTGTGACACAGTGACAGAACACGGGGGGTGACAGTGACAGAACACGGGGGGGTGACAGTGACAGAACACGGGGGGGGTGACAGTGACAGAACACGGGGGGGGGTGACAGTGACCGAACACGGGAGGGGGGGGTGACAGTGACAGAACACGGGGGGGTGACAGTGACAGAACACGGGGGGGGTGACAGTGACAGAACACGGGGGGGTGACAGTGACAGAACACGGGGGGTGTGACAGTGACAGAACACGGTGGGGGTGACACGGTGACAGAACACGAGGGGGTGACACAGTGACAGAACACGGGGGGGGTGTGACAGTGACAGAACACGGTGGGGGTGACAAAGTGACAAAGTGACAGAACACGGTGGGGGTGACACAGTGACAGAACACGTGGGGGTGACACAGTGACAGAACATGGGGGTGTGACACAGTGACAGAACACGGGGGGTGTGACAGTGACAGAACACGGTGGGGGTGACACGGTGACAGAACACGGTGGGGGTGACACGGTGACAGAACACGAGGGGGTGACACAGTGACAGAACACGGGGGGGGGTGACAGAACACGGGGGGGTGTGACAGTGACAGAACACGGTGGGGGTGACAAAGTGACAGAACACGGTGGGGGTGACACAGTGACAGAACACGGTGGGCGTGACAGTGACAGAACATGGGGGTGTGACACAGTGACAGAACACGGGGGGGTGACACGGTGACAGAACACGGGGGGGGAGACACAGTGACAGAACACGGGGGGGGGGGTGACACGGTGACAGAACACAGGAGGGTTTGGTACAGCGAGAGCTAAAGATCTCTCCCCCCAAACTTAAAACAGTCTGACGCCACTGTCCGCACACACAAATACACACACACACACACACACACTCTCTCATATATATATATATATATATATATATACACAAACACACACACACACACACACACACACACACACACTTTTTCTCACTCACTTTTCCCATTAACTTACTGATCTGGCTGGCAGTGGCAGGAAGGATGGATCTGCAGCAGTCTGGCTCTTGTCCCGTGTAGCTCCGCCCCCTGAGGTCCCGTGTAGCCCCGCCCCTTCATCTGCATGTAGCCCCACCCCCTTTTCGGCTGAACACAGCCGTTATCACTGGGGAGTCTGGAGGCGGGAGGAGGAGGCTGCTACAACGCAGCAGCAGCAGCAGGGGAGAGAGGCGCCGCTGGCAGCTTGGAGGTACTGCAGTGCAGAGGAATGACAAGCAGCTCAGCTGGTCGGGCCGCTTGTCATTGCTTGCTGGTGGGAGGCAGTGGGCCGGGCAGGATCGGTTTGCGGGCCGCATCCGGCCCGCGGGCCGTATTTTGCCCACCCCTAATCTATGTACCTCTTGTAGAAGTACATAGATGATACCATGGGAAGGCCAAACAGCTATTTTTCTACAGAATACATGAACGTATTCGCGTACGATGGGATCACTGGGGACCCCATCGCACAACCTGATACCTGTAAGTAGATCCTCCCATTGAACAAGAAATAATTACATGTCAGTACCAATTTAAGCAACTGTACAAATAAATCCACTGCTGGACCAAGATACAGCGGGTTATCAGTAATCAGTTGACGAACAGCCTCCACACCTGCATCATGTGGGATGCAGGTGTAGAGGCTGGTCACATCTGCACTACAGAGAATCAAACCCTCAGGTGGGGTACCCAATGCTTGTAGAAATATCAGCAGTGCTGTTGTATCTTGCAGATATGAAGGGACAGCTTGGATGCATGGATTTAAGTATGCATTTAAAAAGATTTCAACTGGATGGTATAACGAATTCCTAGCACATACAATTGGTCGACCAGGCGGGTTGACCAATGATTTGTGCACCTTTAGAAGGGTGTAAAACAGGGGCACTCTAGGGAAATCTACTGTCATAGCAGATACCTGATCTTTTGACAACACCCCTGACTGACAAGCCTGTAACAAAATGCCATCAAGTTCACTCTTAAACCATGTTGTCGGGTCATAAGTTAATAGACTATACGTGAGTACATCAGATAATTATCGATTACTTTCTAATACGTAGTCGGACAAGTCTTGTATGACGACAGCGCCGCCCTTGTCTGCATTACGTATTACCAAATCTACTCTTTTAGACAAATCATTCAAGGCTGCCCGCTCCTGACTATTAACATTCGGATGACAACAGGGAGCTGGTTCTTGTTGGTATGCCTGCTCCATAAGTCTAGTGAAGGTCCGAATAGATGGATTATTAGTATTAGGGTCAAACTTAGACCGTGGCATTGCTTTCCTAAGTTTTTCAGGGACTGTTGCAGCCGGATTGGTATTGGCACTAGTACCAAAGTGTTCTTTGAGACGTAAAGTCCGATTAAGCTTATAATTCTCCACTTGAGCCATAAATGCATCGGGTTTGACCGTCGGTACAAAAGTCAGTCCTTTAGAAAGAACTTGGAGCTCCAGGTCAGCCAAAATTGAGGTGGAAAGATTAATAACCAGATCAGTTAATGGCGGGGCAGCCGTCGCGCGCTGTAGCCTTTTGTTCTGCCCTGACCTCCTCGTCCACGAGGGGCATTGGTTGATTTCCTGATCTGGTGGCCACTCCTAAAGGGTGGACAGTGCTGGCAGAGGCCGTAGATGAATTAATTTGTTCCCCCTCACTGGCAGACGTGCTAGAACCAGAATGACCTGTAAAGAAGTTACGCTGATGAAATCTCCTCTGTTGCTGCGGTCAATCATAGCCAGAACTGGTGTTATTAAGCAAGGAGTACACTCTCCTCTGTTGATAGTCCTGCTACATTTTGTGCAGCTTTTCCTTTTTAGACTTGATAAGGTCACTCCTGTATTGGTCCATCTGGACTTGCAATTTATCCAACCAGTTCACGCTGCTGTCCTGTGCCAATGTAGCTTTATGTGCAGCTTCAAATACAGAAAGCTGTTCTTTTATTAATGTCAACTCCCTCGTCGACTCCTCTACTACAAGTAACAGGAGATCCATTGAACACTTGTTCAATATCGCGACCCATCGGTGACAGAATGGAATGCATATCGCCCAATGGTCGGAGTGTTACGGATCCTGAACGCCCTGGGAATTTGATTATTCTGGTAATAGTCTGATAAACTAAGACCATGATAGGTGAAATTGCATTCACGTTGCTTTTAACGCTGCTATTGATTAAATAATTCCTCTGTAGTAGAGGAGGGTGGGTCATCATCCAATTTTTGCGTTATCAGGATAGCCTGGGCCTCGGCATCAGAGTAACTAAAGCGTTCCTTGGCATCCAATTGTGCCAGCTCCCATGCCGCTTCCATAGCTCTGAACCCGGCCTGTGATATCATATATGCATCCTGTGGTACAACAAAAAATGAAAAACAAAAAATCCACCGACCGTTTGTCATCCTTAATACATTGTCACCGAGGGGATTGAATGAAACTTTAGGGCTGCAAAGTTTTTTGTAAAACAATTGATTTCTATATGTATGTTGCTCCTTTGGCTGCTTCGTTTTAGCCTATATTGCCACTTGTTATTCTCTGGAACTGTTGTTCATTTTTTTTTTTGCGCATATAATGTTTAGCGTTTTTGGAATGCATAATTTTTAGTCCAAAATAGTTCAGTTTTTGTACTGGCTCAATATCTATGCATGTATTTCCCTGTGCTTGTTACCATTTTGTGGTTTTTATTGTCATTGTTGGGTTTGGGGTAGTGTTCTTATGTTTTTAAATGTACACTTTGTTTTGTTTACAGGCGTCTACTAGTTACGTGGGTAGCGCTTCCCGATTGGCTCATTTTGTCTGGCACCAGCTGTTGATGTCATCTTCCTGAGACCCGCGCTCGGTGCGGCTGGACGTGGCGGGAATGGCAGTGCTGGACAGGTGATTACAATCTGTATTAATGATCACTTGTTATTGTGGGTATAAGTACTCTGTATTTGCACTGCATGTTTATGTGTTGCTTGCCCCTGACGATGGGGCTAGACCCCGAAACGGCGTAGGACCGTATTAAAGGCATCTTTTTCTTCATCAAGTCTGCTGAGTGCCGCTGTTTTCTATGGACTATATATATATATATATATATATATATAAATTTCCACAAAAGGAGTCGCAACACACTTCCAAGTTATTTGCTAGGTGCCAGGTCAGATAAATCACATGATAATGTCCATTTGCAAGTGAACCTTTGCAGGAACCAAGCTAAGGATAAACCAGCACACTATTGGTTTGAATGAAAGATTTTTCTGTATTCAATAAAGTGCAATGTATTTGATGCAAACATGTAGCACAGGTGATTTTAGCAGCAACATATCTAATGCAGTGATATACTTATCATCCCAACAGCCGTTTCGTATGCCTTCATCAGGGGAAACATAAGTTTAACATGTTGATCAAAGCACTGCACGTCCTGCAGTGCAGCAAAGTAAAAGTGCCAAGTGCCAGTGCCAGTTCTTTGGCACTGGCACTTGGCACTTTTACTTTGCTGCACTGCAGGACGTGCAGTGCTTTGATCAACATGTTAAACTTATGTTTCCCCTGATGAAGGCATACGAAACGGCTGTTGGGATGATAAGTATATCACTGCATTAGATATGTTGCTGCTAAAATCACCTGTGCTACATGTTTGCATCAAATACATTGCACTTTATTGAATACAGAAAAATCTTTCATTCAAACCAATAGTGTGCTGGTTTATCCTTAGCTTGGTTCCTGCAAAGGTTCACTTGCAAATGGACATTATTATATATATATATATATATATATACACAGAGAGAGAGAGAGTTTTTTTGGGAAGCACTCTCATTCAATAAATGTTTTTATCAAGGATATGAACAGAGGATAGATTATTGTGACCCCATATACAAATACACCCAATGTATAAAAACAGTTTTTATTAAAATTAGAATAAAATATAAAAAAATGTATTTGCATTATCTTAATACTTTGACTTTGCATTTGGACCTCAGACCACAGAGGTGATTGATTGCTGCTGGTCAATACAAGATTTGACAATTAATAAGAACTTCAATACAAATTCTTATGATATTGACTACAAGCTATGTGGACAGAGTCTCATAAAATTGAAAATATCTATTTTGTGGAATTCATGTGAGAACAATCTCTATATATCCAGAACAATAGCCTGCCCTTGTATGTCGAGCAACTTTTTAAAAATTTCATCTGAGAAAAATATCCTTATCATCGAAAGATGAAAATTCAATTATCTGAGAACACCCCTGAAGAAGTCGCCATAGACGAAACACGTTGGATGAAACACTATTTTATATTAACAGAGTGTTAAATAGGGTTTGCAAACCCTCGAATTGTTGACATCTGTTTGAAGTATTAAGATAATGCAAATTAATTTTTGAATATTTTATTCTAATTTTAATAAAAACTATTTTTATACATTGGGTGTATTTGTATATGGGGTCACAATAATCTATCCTCTGTTCATTTCCTTGCTAAAAACATTTATTGAATGAGAGCACTTCCCAAAAAAAAAAACACAAAAAAACTATCTCTATATTAACTCTGCAGGCCCATATTGGCAAGGGGCCTTCTTTTTGGGAAAACTGCCTAAGACACCAGCATTTGGTATATAACTAAAGATTAATTGTTGTGGTTAGACCTCAACACAGTATAGAACTTCAGTGCATTAAGGAATCCCCCTCATTATTATATATATATATATATATATATATATATATAACAGGCAAAGAGTGGCACTCTCAGGACTTCAATCAATCAAAGAAAGGACACAGCGGTCACAAGCTCGGTCTAATCGACGTTTTGATAATTTAATATCGTCTTCAGGATGCTGAAGACGATATTAGACCGAGTAGACCGAGCTTGTGACCGCTGTGTCCTTTCTTTGATTGATTGAAGTCCTGAGAGTGCCACTCTTTGCCTGTTATGTATATGGTCCATTGACCATTTGTGGAGGCACCTGGGCAGTTTCTGTTGTGTTCATGAGAGTGCCGGTCCCTACACTATTTTATATATATATATATATATATAAATATATATATATATATATATATATATAAAACAACATTTTACAATGTATCTAGCCATAATGTGGCAACAATATCAAACATTTCCCAGAGCTATACATAACTATAAGAAAGGTAATGTACAAGCCTAAAGAAATTCTGAATCATATCTGTATGTACTAAATAAATATAAAACAACACAATCTACATGTAAACAAAATCAGCCTTTACCCCTAAACCTCTTGAGAAATCTAGATATAATAGAAATATCCATAGGACCAATATAGCATCTGGATCAGTCCCTTCCTTTAGAAATACATCAAGGAGTTGTACACCACCTGGAAACTGTAGGGATTTTCAATAGAGAGGATACAAGGTTAAAACATTTCCCTTTGGGTCTCTGAGAACACAGAGGTAGGAGGAAAACACAAAAGAAGGGTGGAATATCAAATGATACTATATCATGACTAAACAAGAGATTACATTATGTGTTCAATCAGAGGCAGAAATTAGTGCAAACTATAAGATTACACATGCTGCAGCATCATGCTTGCCCACTTTTTGGCTGCTCCATCCGGGAGGGAGCAGCCAGGTCACACAGGAGGAGTCGTAGAGGAGTTGGTACGGTGGCGTGGTGATGAGATCGTGTCATTGTAGCCCCGTTCCTGCTTTACAATGACCACATTACCGGCATTGTAAAAAAGGGGCAGGGCTACGATGACACAATTTAGCGCAAATTGTGTCATTACCCTGCCACCTTCTCCTGTGCAATGGGATTCCGCAGGTGGCGGTGAGCGGGGGGCAAGTGGTGGTGTGAGCGGCATACAGGAGACTTGCCTACTTCCTCGTTGGGCCGGGTGTGACACCCGATTTTCAGGAACCTCCTGGCCTTTCCGTGAGAGTAGGCAAGTATGACATGCATATAGACATTAAATACAGATTACAGGTATCTGCTTATCACCCATGAGGAAACTCTGTGCTAGTCAGACATAGAGAAGTTTCAAAATTCTCCCTTCATTTCTTTACGGACATCCTTTTTAATACTTTGTACTCCAACAGGGTTAATAAAAATTAATTGTATCCATGCCTGTACGGGACACATTGTTGAAAACAGACTAAGCTAAACAGTTCCAATGTCCATGTGAATAACATTAATTATATTTTGCATCAAGCAAGGCACAGTCTGTTAAACCAATTTGATTTATATTCTGTTTGCTTACTTGATATTCTATTGTCCCCTGCTGAAATCTGCTTTTACTCCATTATTTTCACACTGATCACTGCCTCTGTGTTATAAACCAGCATCTACCTCTTAATTAAAATAATAACATAATGTAGAAATTCTTTGCAACATCACACTGGACTGAGCTTGGTGTCATTTCAACCTGGTGAGCTGCTGCCTCCCGAGTCTAATATATCATGCTTTAATTTGTTACTTCACTGCTCAAATGTTCTCAGCAATTAACTAGAATGGAGGATCTCTAGCAACATGGCTGAAACTTTGACAAGTAAGTGAATGTGCTCAAAGGTATCAGGATAATGCTGCATGTAAGGCCCGATTCAGACCTGATCGCTGCTGTGTGTTTTCGCACAGTGGGCGATTATTGAACTACTGCGCATGCATATGCACCACAATGTGCACGCGTA
Source organism: Pseudophryne corroboree (assembly GCF_028390025.1). Classification (NCBI taxonomy): domain Eukaryota; kingdom Metazoa; phylum Chordata; class Amphibia; order Anura; family Myobatrachidae; genus Pseudophryne; species Pseudophryne corroboree. The sequence continues at coordinate 352,279,053 of NC_086447.1, read as the reverse complement.
TCGCCAAACAGTGACAGGATGGTGCGAAAATTAAAATTCGCATGGCTGTTCGCAAGGTGATTGGCAGGAAGACAACGTTTGTGGGTGGTAACTGAACGTTTTCTGGGAGTGTCAGGAAAAACGCATGCGTGCCCAAGCGTTTTCAGGGCGGGTGTGTGACGTCAGCTCCGGACCGGATCAGCCTGTTTGGATCGTACTGTAGGAGTAAGTCGTGGGCTACGCACACACTGCAGAGTATGGAAAAATAATTTGATGGTGAGTGTGATGTGAACGGTTTTGCAGCTGTCCGCTGACTGAGGGGAATTTTCGCACAGCGTACACATGCAATCGCACACTTGCACGAGGTGAATTTTCACACCCCCTAGGCGGCGGCTGTCTGTTTGCAGGACAGTGTAATTTGCAGCACAGCAATCAGGTCTGAATTAGGCCCATAAAATGTTAGGCACATAATTACACCGAGCTACAGGAGAGAAATAGGGGAAATCAGTTCCTCAGAGGAAGAGAATGGTTTAAGAAAATGTTACCAACTATCAATAATATTTTTTGGATCTCTTTCCAGGATGACAACTATAAACATCTTAGTGATATTTGGTGGACCCCTTTCTTTGAAAGTAAAGCATTCATAACCTAGAACCAGAAATAACGACACTGAGACTTGAATTTTGGCAGAAAATTGCTAGCTATTTATTTGTCCCTATCCATTAGGAAACCTGTAATAAAGAAATTTAATATGCCGCTCCAGCTGGCATATGGTGGCGGCCCAAAAGAACGGCTCAATTAATCTGAATTAACTTTAAATAACTAACCCTATAAATTTACTAAAACTTACTATAAACCGGTAATAGGTGACAACTCAACCCCCACAGTGACTACCCACCGCTCCTGGGTGCCCTGCCGCTGCCTTCCCGGACGGGTGGTCAAGCGGCCATAAGTCGATGGAGGTGAGTGCACCTAAACCACAACAAACTGTAAAAACACTACAGTTTTCCCTACAATACAAAACTGCCGTTCTTTTCCGCCAATAAATAGCCAACGAAAACAGCCAACAACTTAAAGCCAAAGCCCACGTGCCACAAATTCTTAATACCAGGGCGGGAGGGTGGGAAAGCAAATCACCAAGAGACTTAAGATGGCCTCTCCTTCCCTGTATATAGCAAACCCTCCCCCTAAAGAAGGCTGTACTTTCCTCACAGCTAGGTCCACCCCTCCCCAGATGTTTAACTCTTTCCTCTCCTATGCAGTCAATACTCTCTCCTAAACATCTTAGTGATATTTGGTGGACCCCTTTCTTTGAAAGTAAAGCATTCATAACCTAGAACCAGAAATAACGACACTGAGACTTGAATTTTGGCAGAAAATTGCTAGCTATTTATTTGTCCCTATCCATTAGGAAACCTGTAATAAAGAAATTTAATATGCCGCTCCAGCTGGCATATGGTGGCGGCCCAAAAGAACGGCTCAATTAATCTGAATTAACTTTAAATAACTAACCCTATAAATTTACTAAAACGTACTATAAACCGGTAATAGGTGACAACTCAACCCCCACAGTGACTACCCACCGCTCCTGGGTGCCCTGCCGCTGCCTTCCCGGACGGGTGGTCAAGCGGCCATAAGTCGATGGAGGTGAGTGCACCTAAACCACAACAAACTGTAAAAACACTACAGTTTTCCCTACAATACAAAACTGCCGTTCTTTTCCGCCAACAGCGAAAGACTCATCCCCAAAGTCTTTCGCACCGCCACCATAAACCTACCCTAACTCCTGCAAAGCGAAACCTAGATCATCCAGAAAAAACATCATCCCCTCATTGGATAGATGTACTCCATCGCGCCGGAAAAGGTGGCTGTCTCTGAACCGTATCCTCGGGTGGCGAACCACCCTCCCACCGTGGGACAGCACCCACTTTGCCACCGCTCCGTTCACCTTTTTCCGGGCCTCATCAATCTGGCGACCATCCGCCACACCCCTCCAACACAATCTTGGCACCATCATGGAAAAAACCAACACACAATTGGTCCATGCAGCGGTCACACTTGCCAGATCCTGTATCATGGCCCACCGCAGATCCAAGGATGTCCTCTTCCCCAGGTCGTTGCCACCTAGATGGACAACCAAAACCCTAGGGACTCCATGCTTGCTGGCCTGACTCACTAACCTACTCCTCAGCTCACCCCACATCATTCCTCGCCAGCCAAGCCATCTGACACCCTGTGTTCCTAGCAATGCCTGAGACCCTTCCGAGGCCACAAACCTGGCCGCCCAGTAAATGTAAGAGTGGCCAACCACCCAAATGGGCAAATAGTCTCCGAACCATCCTGAAGGGAAAAAGAGGGGTAGAATTGATTACTAAGAGGCTTATTAATTGTTTATACTGAAGGATCTGCCAAAAAAGAAAACTTTAGATCTCGCCATTGCAGCAGTCACGGCCTAGCCGACTGCACCATGTTCCGTTGCCAATTTAAAGCGCAATTAAAGACACAAAGGGGAAGGATCAAATAAAACAAACGAAATAAAAAAGGGGGGGTGGGGTATAAAATGGGAAACACATGTAATAACTCAGCTGGAGGTGAAACGTAAAGACCTGCTGAGGGACTCTGATTAGACCAAATTAGCCGAATTATAGATTAGAATTCAGTCCGTCAAGTCAGGCAAAAAATCGCAAATAACTCCAGACCCCCGCTGCCGACTCATGCCAGCAACGGCGAGTAGCTAATCCCTGAGTAGGATAAAAAAGGGGGAACACCAACAGACGCACAACACCATAAAATCACAGAACTGGAACAACGTAATACATTGCCATTTAAACAAAGCCCCAAGCGCAAACCGACCTCTCATGTGACGGGGCGAATATATCGTCTGTAACTTGACGACTTCCATCGCCCCACCGCTTGGATTTCAGTTCTGGAGCAACCCGCCGCAGCAGCCGACGTCGCTGCGCCTATGCGAAAGGAATGGGTACCGAAAGCAGTGGGTGGGAGGCCCAAGCCCGCCAAACAACGACTCAGCATCCAACGAAACTGGTATTTCGTGACTGGCAGCCCATCATAATGCAACAGCCAAGACCCCTCCTTAACGGGTCGCACCACCACATATTGCCTTGCCAGCCAACTGGGCAAACGCTCTCCTCTAGTGCTGGAACCATTGTAACCCAGCGCCCTCTCCCCACTTGATCCGTCTTGGAGCGTCGCAACCTGCACAGCAAGGACCTCTCACCCACTACCACGTCCCTGACCAGCATGCGCGAATCTGCTCTCTTGGAAGGCGCTACCAACTCAGAAACTCGAAAGGCCCCGTGGTAAGCCATTGAGAACGCCAAACTAAACAAAAGCGTCTCAAACCTGGACGACGCGACTCGCCCTACCGCCTCGATGACGGCTGGCAACAAAGCCGCATCGATGGGCCGCCTCCTATCCGGTGGCGACGGCGCAACTCGCGCCCACCCTTTCATTGCCTTCCGCAGAACCTCGCTTTTCGTTACGTCAGGGACGCCTCGCAGCTTGCAGAAAAATGAGATGCCTGCCAAATACCGCGATACCACTGCTCGTGACCTACCGGAGACGTAAAGCTGCCACATAAAAGAAAGCATCAGCCGATGCCTACTCTTACCTTGATGCTGACGCCCTTGGACAAACTCCTCCCATTCACTCCAAGCTTGTTCGTAAGCCTTGAGCGTGGCTGGAGCTACTGACCGCAACGCTAGACCCTCCAGTCCGGCCCGATCACCTGCCTAACCTAACCGGGACAATGAAAACCTTGCTCGTTGGCCTCAGGTGCCAACAACCAACACCTCTCCCACTGTCCTCGCGACAAAGCGTCGACAATCCCATTCTCCAAACCGGGCACATGTTGCGCGCGGAACCACAGGTTCCTACGCAAGCATGTCAAAAGCAATTGCCCTAGCACCCGCATAACCACCAACGACTTTGCCCTCTGGTTATTAATCGCATGCACCACGCCCAGATAATCGCATCTAAACAAAATGCTGCGATTAGCCAGCCGATCGCCCCAGACCTCCAAACGCCACCATAATGGGAAAAACTCCAGAAGCAAAAGGTCCTTTGTGAAACCCCCGCGATGCCATTCTGCCGGCCACTAGGCCGCGCACCAAGATCCCTCCAGATGGCAACCGAATCCAGAGGCGCCCGCTGCGTCGGTGAACAGCTGCAACCTAGCGCTGTCCGCCATTGGGGCCTGCCATATACACACCCCGTTGAAGTCCTCGAGGAACGAGGCCCATATTGCCAAATCCCTCTTAATCTCTGAGGACAAACGAACGAAATGGTGCGTTCTGGCACACCCCGCAGTCGCCCTTCACAGCTTCCGGCAGTACACTCCTAAAAGCGAACTCAAATGAGCCGGAAGGCGCCTGGAGCCTTCTTAGGAACCACCCCCACTGGAGAGATGACCAAGTCATCCCCCGAAGGAACACGCCGCGTTGTTAAACGTGAAACATTTTCCTTTTGTGGTGGCACGCCCCCCTGCGCGGACTGCCGACCTACCTGACTTGGCCAATCCGCCGTCCGCGCCGAACCACTGGGAGGACGACCCTGCGTGGTGCCCGTCCGCCCCCGGCTTCCGGGGCTCCTCCGCCTGTAGCGAAGCCCGGGTGACCTTGAGCCCAACCTCAACGTCCTTGAACCCGAAGTCCATGACCTGCAAACCTTCCTGTTGTTCCCTGAATTCCTGATCGTACCTGCGCCACTCCGATCCCGAAGACGTGCGCTGCATGTCATGTACGAGATGCAGGTACCTAATTATATTCGTGTGCTCTGCCGGCCTGTCCTCCAGGTAAGATGCCGCGAAGACCCAGAACCCGGCCAGGCAATTATCGAAGGTACGGAATGCCTCAGCCCCGATGCCCTTCTTTGCGCCGCCACCTTATACTCTTTCTTCGCGACCTTCGTCAATACGAACACGTCCACGAAGTCCCCCTCCAAATCTTCTTGCGGCAGCTATCTCGCAGCCCCCGCAGTACAGCAGTATAGACGAATCGCACGACACCGGGCAAATTGCGAGCTTCTTGGCCCTACGCGCTTCCTCGCTAAGCCGCTTGCGCCTGTTCCGCTGCCCTCTTGGCGAATTTATGCCCGCTTCTTTGCCCTAGTTGTGCTACCGACTTCGGACGCCTGTGACTACATTGAAGATGAGGAAGAGGAAGAACTACGCGAACTAGAGCTCGTGGAGGAACCCGAATACCGACTGCACCACCTTACCTGATGCCGCTGACTGCCCCGACATGGAATCTTCCGGCGCGTCCAAATCGTTGCCTTCCTCCTCGAAATCTGCCATCGCCTCATCCCCGAGCTCCCTTGAAAAAGAGGAAGAAGCGGAGGACCCCTCCAGCACTCGCGGCACATGCCGCGGCCTCAGTGCTGGGGGCGTTGCGGCCGTGAGCTCCCCCGCGTCCTGCCCTGGACCCTGTTGTAATTCTGCGGCGACCGTCCCGAGCTCACGGCAGGCGCGTGCCACCCGCTGCGCCGCCATAGCCCGCAGCCCGCCGGAACGAACAGCCGTTCTAGGGGAGGCAGCTGCGGCTAGCGGCCCTAACACCTTCACCGCTGTGGCCAGGGCCGAGCCAGCGCTCCGGAGGGGTCGTGACTGCCCCAAAACGCGGTCCTGGGTCCTTCACCGGGGCCCGCGTGCGACCACGCACTCGCCGCCCGACATGCGTGTGCCGGGCATCCGACGCACGCTGCCCTTGCGGGAAAGCGGAGGCACCGCTGTCGACGCCCGCACTGCCCTCGCCTCCGAATTTGTCCCCTCTTCCCGTGTATCGGAACTATCCGATGCCGCAGAGGGGGGGGGTGGGACCGCCGCGAGCTCCTGCGGCGCGTGCAGCAGCCCCGCGGCCACTAACCCATTCCCTGTCCCCCCTCCTCCCCCGCAGGCCGCTAGATTCCGGCCCTGGGGGAGTGATCTGAAAAGACCGGGAACCCCGCGGCGCAGCAGAGCGCGCGCGCACTGCTCCGCTTTCAGTGGACACGGGTTCGCGCACCCGGTGACCTCTTGCTGCCGCACCCCTTCTCCTTGGTATCGCACTGCCCTGCCAGTGATCATAATTGCCCTGTCTCCCCTCTCCCCCCGGCTCCCGCCGGACTCCGGCTGCCTGGGAGATAGCAGGGGAGACAGCAGGGCCGGCGGCGCTGCTGCGCACACACGTGCGCGGCTAGCGGCGCCAGAGGCGAGCGTGGGCGCGCGCGCACCTCGGGCGCGCGCCCCACTGCTCTCTGTCACCACAAGGCCTCTTGTCTGGGCTCCTGCATTAAGAGCTCCATTAGCTTAACCTGGTTGATCACTGCCTCTCCCCCTCCCTCCCCGCTCCACACCGTGTTCCGGCTGCGGGGGAGAGGGCTGAGGAGACAAGGAGGAAAGCGGCGCCGCTGCGCGCACACGTGCGCGAGCGGCGCCGCCGGAGCCGCGCGTGGGCGCGCGCGCGTCCCACCGCTTCCGGTCCGTGCTCTCTCAGCCGAAGCGTTTGGGGATGACGCCGTGCGAGGCCCTGCGACAGGCCTCGCTCGGCTGGCCACCGTCCCCCGCCCAGTGCCCTCCCCCCGCCTGGAACCACTAGCCGGCCCCGGCAAGGGGGAAGAGCTGGGCATCGAACTCAGTCTCCGGTCCCTGGATGAGCGCCTGGCGCGGCGCGCTCCCGCGGGCACCCGGCACTGGGGCTTCCCCGGCCATGCCCGGAGGCAAGGGCTGCTGCCCGCCCACCTCCGGGCGGCCTGACTCCCTCTCTGATCCTCCTCGTCGGCCGCTCCCGCCAGTCACATCCGGCCCGGCTTCCGCCAGATCCCTCGAGGAGGCCCTAGGAGACGGGACGCCGTCCCCAGGGCCAGCCAGCTCGCCCCCGGAACCAGCCCCCACCGCCCGATGAGCGGTAACGTGGGCGAGTGGCAGCCAGAGCACTGATGTGTGACCTAAATGCAGGGAGCTGACAATAGAGATGGCTACTGACTCTCTGTCTCAACACAGTGACTCGAATCATCAGGAAGTGTGAATGACTCGAGTCACTCACTGTTTCATGAGTCGAGACAGCAGCAGCAGCAGCTTCTCTCAGACAGAGGGAGGAAACTCTGTGTCCTGTGTCCTTCAGTCAGTGTGTTCTGCTGTCTTTAGCTGTGATTGGCCAGAGGCTATACCAGGTGACACCCAGTGGGAGGGGGGAGGGAGCAGTCACGACTCACCAGTCAGTGAGTGCTGTGCTGCTGTGCCTGATCCATGTCATGAATCATGATTCATCCTGAGTCTGCCAGTGAGTGAGACAGTTGTACACTGTGTAGACTCAGTGACTCAGTGAATGAATCTGATTCATGCAGCAGCAGGTGGAGCCCCTGTGGTACAGGGCTCTCGGCTCAGTGCTCACTGATCCTGCTCAGTGTGATTGTGGGTGGCAAACTCCCTGGAGGCTAGATAGTGGATAATATAATAAATCCAAGGCCACCTAAAATCATCCAATCAGCAAAGTATGCAAGATTAAAAAAAAAAACGTTTTTATTTGGTTTAGTTACAGAATGAATGATGTGTTTCATGGCTGTTAAGCTTTCTCTCCTCAGCCAAAAGTAATGTCATATTCTATAACTAGTATGCAATAAGTGGTTATTAATAATATATCAACATAACAGTAAATCTATGTTAACATATTATTAACCATCAAGGCATAAGCAGCTGCCTCCCCCAGATACACTGTACAATCACTGCAGCTGAATAACTCCATGAGTCAAGCACTGATCCTCCAGCACTGGCAACTCACTGATTCATGTGCAGTCTCTGCAACACATTCCACTACAGATGAGTCATGACTCATGTGCCGAGACACTGACTCCAGACACTTCACTGAACTGAGTCATGTGTCTCAGCTCAGTTCAGTGAATCACTTTGCCCATGACTAGCTGACAAAACACTGAAATGTATAAATCCGAAAAAGAAAATGGGGGGATTCTGCAAAGCAGCACTTACCCCAAAGCAAATCACCAAGAGACTTAAGATGGCCTCTCCTTCCCTATATATAGCAAACCCTCCCCCTAAAGAAGGCTGTACTTTCCTCACAGCTAGGTCCACCCCTCCCCAGATGTTTAACTCTTTCCTCTCCTATGCAGTCAATACTCTCTCCTACTGTGGAGATAATGAATGAATTGCAGTATAAAACTGAACATCTCTTTTACTGTAGGACCTTGCACTATATTTTGTGCAGAGGGAAAACCTTAGGCTAACACAGATTGGTTACACATCATTAAATTATTATTAATTTAAAAATATATCAATAGAATGGTTGAATTGAATACATGTTGCTCTCATAAGAGCTTGGGACAGGTCCTATTGATTAACTAAAACAGTTTTTTTCTTTTTTAAGTATTTCTATCTGTATCTATCTATATATCTATATATATATATATATATCTCTCTCTATATATATATATATATATATATATATATATATTAAAAACAAAGGGGGCGCAGATAGTGTAGTAACAATTTTAAAAACAAGCAAACTTTACTTATTATTGCATGTACATATAAAGAGATCATATGGGCTTATCACAATTTTGTCACCCAGGCAGAGCGCAACGGTTAACATGAGGCACTGGTGGGCCCGGACATCCTTCTCTCAGAGCTTTTTAATCATCCGCCCTCTGTTCTAAGCATCTCGGCTCTCGTCTCCTGGCTTTTGGTCTCGTCACCGTGATGACTGTGTAAGCACTACAAGACAAAGGTACTGTATATGTAGATATATAATATAAATTTGGTCAGATCGCATTTCCCATTGCAAGCATGGGAAATGCGACCTGATGCAGGAGCCTGCAACAGGCAGAAGTTGGAGAGATTGGAGAGATACTTGAAGAGAGCAGTACCTCAGGAGCTGAAGAGAGGATTTTACCTTATTTGAGAGATTGAGCTTGTGCCCTCAGGAGAGGAGACAGGCCCCTGTACAGTAAGAGACAGGATCCTGACAGCTGGAGGCAGCGGGAGAAGTAGCAGTAGAATAGTTGCAGAACTGACAGGCAGACCCGTAACTAGGAGTGTGCCGATGGTGCCTTGCCCACAGCGCAAATGCATGAAGGCGCACCATCGGCACACTCCCCCCCCCTCCCCCCAGACGGCCGCTGTACTGGCGTCGGCGTGGTAGCGCACCTCATCCCCCTGTATTCCGCCAGGCCGCCTGCGCCCTGCGAGTCCCGGCACCTGGGTAGCGCACCACAGTCATCCGTATGAGCGGGTAAGGGACGGGGAGTGGCCCTGCTCACCCTCGTATCCCGCCTGTGAGTCCCGGCGCCTCACCCCCACATCGCACCTCACCTCCATATCCCTTCGTCCCGGCGCCTCACCCCCGCATCGCACCTCACCTTCTGCAGCCTGTGAGTCCCGGCGCCTGTGGAAGGGACGGGCGCCGGTTGTGTATAGGAGGGTCTGTCTGCCTGGAAATTGTGGAAGAATCGTCGCACAGGTGACACACACACACACACTCTCTCTCTCTCTCTCTCTCTCTCTCCTAATGTGTAAAAAAAACGGGCCCTGTTGCTGTCATGTGTAAAAAGGGGGACTGGCTGCCGTAATGTGTAAAAAGGGGGAAGTTGGCTGCCGTAATGTGTAAAAAGGGGACGCTGCCTGCCGTAATGTGTAAAAACGGGGACTGTCTGCCGTAATGTGTAAAAAGGAGGACTGTCTGCCGTAATGTGTAAAAAGGGGACTGTCTGCCGTAATGTGTAAAAAGGGGGCGCTGTCTGCCATAATGTGTAAAAAGGGACGCTGTCTGCCGTAATGTGTAAAAAGGGGGCGCTGTCTGCCGTAATGTGTAAAAAGGGGGATGCTGTCTGCCGTAATGTGTAAAAAGGGGGACGCTGTCTGTTGTAATATGTAAAAAGGGGACTGTCTGCCGCAATGTGTAAAAGGGAGCTCTGTGGCCATGCCCCTTCCCCTGAAGCCATGCCCCTATATTTTTGAGTGCGCCTACGGCGCGCATTGCCCATTTTTTATATATGGTATGTGTATGGTGGGGGGGGGCGCCGATGCTGATTCTTGCACACAGCGCTAAAATGTCTAGTTATGGCACTGCTGACAGGGGTCAGTGACAGTGGAAACAGCGCTCAGAGGACAAGGGAGTAGAGAGGCATCAGTGTCAGTCAGCATTTTTCAGAGATCAGTGTGAGATCTATTTAGACAGACTTGGCTGATCACAGAGGTCAGATCCGAGGTCAGGCTTCACTGCCAACAGGCAGAGAAGGCTGTGCAGGAGTCGGGGAACCAGAGAACAGCCCAGAAAACGCTATCTGAAGATAGTGTTATTATCACAATGCTCCCTCTGGTATTTTGTTTATAATTTATTTTGTACTGAATTCGTCCAGATCGCATTTCCCTTTGGAAGCATGGGAAATGCGACCTGCTTACTAAAAATATGCAAATTAAAGGGCTTGGTGGAGAAGTTTGCGAATTCTACTCCACTTGTCCATTAGTACATTTATGTGATACTAAAATAATCTGAAAAGGGTGTGAAAACACCCATTTCACATTATTTTAGTAATAGTAATATTAATAAATATGCCCGTAAGGCTTTAGAATGTGCTATGTAAAATATTTCCAGGTTACTATATGTAAACAGGTTATACCATATTTAATATTTCCTTTATTTATAAAACATATTTCTATACATTCATGTGATATATTTGCTGGGTGTCTGAATTTGAAAGAAACATTTATAAACGTGTAATTTGTGAGATTAAAATGCACATTCAAATGAAGTCAAGTTGCAAGGGACCTGGCACGCTGAGAAGGGTTGTTTGTCAGATTCTGTGTTTCTACTGTATGTTCCTACTCAGAAGTTAGTACATTTACCTCATAATCTTTGTGGATTTTCTAATTTCAACTATACAGTATTCTCTTTTTAATTTTCATTCATGACATACAAAGTGGAATCTCCATCCACATAATGGGAGTTATGGGAAAGAGGCATAGTGCATATACTATACGTACTGTGCAATATAATGTACTGTTGTTGTTTTTATTATTATAAGAAGTATAGTAAATGCATTATGCTGCAAATATACATAGGAAATGTTCACTCAAAGGACAAGGGAGTAGAGAGACACCAGTGTCAGTCAACGTTCAAGTGCCTGCATTTCCCTTCTAGAGTAGCCTTTACAGTAAGTTGTGGGATCAGCCACAGCTTGATGGAGACAAGCAGTTCTGTATAAAGGAGAGGTTTGTATAAACTCACTGTACCTCTCACACATCAGGGGCCAGATTGTAACGGGGCGACCAGCAGCAGGGCCGAAACTAGGCTTCTGTCACCCGGGGCAAAGGCACAAATTCGCGTATATAGTCCTAAACAATAATAGAAATGGCCCAGGTGCCCTTTGTACTGAATAGATACCCACTGAAAAATGACAATGGCACTCAGGTTTTTTTTTTTTAAGTGTTACAAGTATATTGTCAGGTGTCACATCAAATAAGCCAATGTTACGAGGCCCATAGCCCAAAGGGGCTAAGGAGGGGATACGGGCCCCGGAACATTGGCTTATTTAATACTTTACAATATACTTGTAACACTTCAAAGGACCCTGACTGAGTGCCAAAATATTTATATATCTATATTTATGTGTATAACATTATTTATATATATATATATATATATATATATATATATACACACACACATACACACATAAGCACATATCCAGCAGACAGTGCAGTGTGCACTGCAGCCAAGCTTAGCCTGTTGCCCCAGTGCCAGCACGCACCTTGTTTTGGGTGCGCATCATGGGCTCACTCTGTGACAGGAATAAACTGTGACTATCTATACAAGTAACCATTGCTAACTGCACCGTTAATTTGTTTCATATATATAATTTGTAGAGATGAGCGGGTTCGGTTTCTCTGAATCCGAACCCGCACGAACTTCATGTTTTTTTTCACGGGTCCGAGCGACTCGGATCTTCCCGCCTTGCTCGGTTAACCCGAGCGCGCCCGAACGTCATCATGACGCTGTCGGATTCTCGCGAGGCTCGGATTCTATCGCGAGACTCGGATTCTATATAAGGAGCCGCGCGTCGCCGCCATTTTCACACGTGCATTGAGATTGATAGGGAGAGGACGTGGCTGGCGTCCTCTCCGTTTAGAATAGATTAGAGAGACACTTGATTTACTAATTTTGGGGAGCATTAGGAGTACTCAGTACAGTGCAGAGTTTTGCTGATAGTGACCACCAGTTTTATTTATAATCCGTTCTCTGCCTGAAAAAAGCGATACACAGCACACAGTGACTCAGTCACATACCATATCTGTGTGCACTGCTCAGGCTCAGGCCAGTGTGCTGCATCATCTATTATCTATATATAATATTATATATATCTGATTATCTGTCTGACTGCTCAGCTCACACAGCTTATAATTGTGGGGGAGACTGGGGAGCACTACTGCAGTGCCAGTTATAGGTTATAGCAGGAGCCAGGAGTACATAATATATTATATAGTGAGTGACCACCAGACACACAGTGCAGTTTATTTAATATATCCGTTCTCTGCCTGAAAAAAGCGATACACACAGTGACTCAGTCAGTCACATACCATATCTGTGTGCACTGCTCAGGCTCAGGCCAGTGTGCTGCATCATCTATATACATTATATATCTGTCTGACTGCTCAGCTCACACAGCTTATAATTGTGGGGGAGACTGGGGAGCACTACTGCAGTGCCAGTTATAGGTTATAGCAGGAGCCAGGAGTACATAATATTATATTTAAACAGTGCACACTTTTGCTGCAGGAGTGCCACTGCCAGTGTGACTAGTGACCAGTGACCTGACCACCAGTATATATAATATTAGTAGTATACTATCTCTTTATCAACCAGTCTATATTAGCAGCAGACACAGTACAGTGCGGTAGTTCACGGCTGTGGCTACCTCTGTGTCGGCACTCGGCAGCCCGTCCATAATTGTATATACCACCTAACCGTGGTTTTTTTTTCTTTCTTTATACATACATACTAGTTACGAGTATACTATCTCTTTATCAACCAGTCTATATTAGCAGCAGACACAGTACAGTGCGGTAGTTCACGGCTGTGGCTACCTCTGTGTCGGCACTCGGCAGCCCGTCCATAATTGTATATACCACCTAACCGTGGTTTTTTTTTCTTTCTTTATACATACATACTAGTTACGAGTATACTATCTCTTTATCAACCAGTCTATATATTAGCAGCAGACACAGTACAGTGCGGTAGTTCACGGCTGTGGCTACCTCTGTGTCGGCACTCGGCAGCCCGTCCATAATTGTATATACCACCTAACCGTGGTTTTTTTTTCTTTCTTTATACATACATACTAGTTACGAGTATACTATCTCTTTATCAACCAGTCTATATATTAGCAGCAGACACAGTACAGTGCGGTAGTTCACGGCTGTGGCTACCTCTGTGTCGGCACTCGGCAGCCCGTCCATAATTGTATATACCACCTAACCGTGGTTTTTTTTTCTTTCTTTATACATACATACTAGTTACGAGTATACTATCTCTTTATCAACCAGTCTATATATTAGCAGCAGACACAGTACAGTGCGGTAGTTCACGGCTGTGGCTACCTCTGTGTCGGCACTCGGCAGCCCGTCCATAATTGTATATACCACCTAACCGTGTTTTTTTTTTCTTTCTTTATACATACATACTAGTTACGAGTATACTATCTCTTTATCAACCAGTCTATATATTAGCAGCAGACACAGTACAGTGCGGTAGTTCACGGCTGTGGCTACCTCTGTGTCGGCACTCGGCAGCCCGTCCATAATTGTATATACCACCTAACCGTGGTTTTTTTTTCTTTCTTTATACATACATACTAGTTACGAGTATACTATCTCTTTATCAACCAGTCTATATATTAGCAGCAGACACAGTACAGTGCGGTAGTTCACGGCTGTGGCTACCTCTGTGTCGGCACTCGGCAGCCCGTCCATAATTGTATATACCACCTAACCGTGGTTTTTTTTTCTTTCTTTATACATACATACTAGTTACGAGTATACTATCTCTTTATCAACCAGTCTATATATTAGCAGCAGACACAGTACAGTGCGGTAGTTCACGGCTGTGGCTACCTCTGTGTCGGCACTCGGCAGCCCGTCCATAATTGTATATACCACCTAACCGTGGTTTTTTTTTCTTTCTTTATACATACATACTAGTTACGAGTATACTATCTCTTTATCAACCAGTCTATATATTAGCAGCAGACACAGTACAGTGCGGTAGTTCACGGCTGTGGCTACCTCTGTGTCGGCACTCGGCAGCCCGTCCATAATTGTATATACCACCTAACCGTGGTTTTTTTTTCTTTCTTTATACATACATACTAGTTACGAGTATACTATCTCTTTATCAACCAGTCTATATTAGCAGCAGACACAGTACAGTGCGGTAGTTCACGGCTGTGGCTACCTCTGTGTCGGCACTCGGCAGCCCGTCCATAATTGTATATACCACCTAACCGTGGTTTTTTTTTCTTTCTTTATACATACATACTAGTTACGAGTATACTATCTCTTTATCAACCAGTCTATATATTAGCAGCAGACACAGTACAGTGCGGTAGTTCACGGCTGTGGCTACCTCTGTGTCGGCACTCGGCAGCCCGTCCATAATTGTATATACCACCTAACCGTGGTTTTTTTTTCTTTCTTTATACATACATACTAGTTACGAGTATACTATCTCTTTATCAACCAGTCTATATATTAGCAGCAGACACAGTACAGTGCGGTAGTTCACGGCTGTGGCTACCTCTGTGTCGGCACTCGGCAGCCCGTCCATAATTGTATATACCACCTAACCGTGGTTTTTTTTTCTTTCTTTATACATACATACTAGTTACGAGTATACTATCTCTTTATCAACCAGTCTATATATTAGCAGCAGACACAGTACAGTGCGGTAGTTCACGGCTGTGGCTACCTCTGTGTCGGCACTCGGCAGCCCGTCCATAATTGTATATACCACCTAACCGTGGTTTTTTTTTCTTTCTTTATACATACATACTAGTTACGAGTATACTATCTCTTTATCAACCAGTCTATATATTAGCAGCAGACACAGTACAGTGCGGTAGTTCACGGCTGTGGCTACCTCTGTGTCGGCACTCGGCAGCCCGTCCATAATTGTATATACCACCTAACCGTGGTTTTTTTTTCTTTCTTTATACATACATACTAGTTACGAGTATACTATCTCTCTATATATTAGCAGCAGACACAGTACAGTGCGGTAGTTCACGGCTGTGGCTACCTCTGTGTCGGCACTCGGCAGCCCGTCCATAATTGTATATACCACCTAACCGTGGTTTTTTTTTCTTTCTTTATACATACATACTAGTTACGAGTATACTATCTCTTTATCAACCAGTCTATATATTAGCAGCAGACACAGTACAGTGCGGTAGTTCACGGCTGTGGCTACCTCTGTGTCGGCACTCGGCAGCCCGTCCATAATTGTATACTAGTATCCAATCCATCCATCTCCATTGTTTACCTGAGGTGCCTTTTAGTTGTGCCTATTAAAATATGGAGAACAAAAATGTTGAGGTTCCAAAATTAGGGAAAGATCAAGATCCACTTCCACCTCGTGCTGAAGCTGCTGCCACTAGTCATGGCCGAGACGATGAAATGCCAGCAACGTCGTCTGCCAAGGCCGATGCCCAATGGCATAGTACAGAGCATGTCAAAACCAAAACACCAAATATCAGTAAAAAAAGGACTCCAAAACCTAAAATAAAATTGTCGGAGGAGAAGCGTAAACTTGCCAATATGCCATTTACCACCCGGAGTGGCAAGGAACGGCTGAGGCCCTGGCCTATGTTCATGGCTAGTGGTTCAGCTTCACATGAGGATGGAAGCACTCAGCCTCTCGCTAGAAAACTGAAAAGACTCAAGCTGGCAAAAGCACAGCAAAGAACTGTGCGTTCTTTGAAATCCCAAATCCACAAGGAGAGTCCAATTGTGTCGGTTGCGATGCCTGACCTTCCCAACACTGGACGTGAAGAGCATGCGCCTTCCACCATTTGCACGCCCCCTGCAAGTGCTGGAAGGAGCACCCGCAGTCCAGTTCCTGATAGTCAGATTGAAGATGTCAGTGTTGAAGTACACCAGGATGAGGAGGATATGGGTGTTGCTGGCGCTGGGGAGGAAATTGACCAGGAGGATTCTGATGGTGAGGTGGTTTGTTTAAGTCAGGCACCCGGGGAGACACCTGTTGTCCGTGGGAGGAATATGGCCGTTGACATGCCAGGTGAAAATACCAAAAAAATCAGCTCTTCGGTGTGGAGGTATTTCACCAGAAATGCGGACAACAGGTGTCAAGCCGTGTGTTCCCTTTGTCAAGCTGTAATAAGTAGGGGTAAGGACGTTAACCACCTCGGAACATCCTCCCTTATACGTCACCTGCAGCGCATTCATAATAAGTCAGTGACAAGTTCAAAAACTTTGGGTGACAGCGGAAGCAGTCCACTGACCAGTAAATCCCTTTCTCTTGTAACCAAGCTCACGCAAACCACCCCACCAACTCCCTCAGTGTCAATTTCCTCCTTCCCCAGGAATGCCAATAGTCCTGCAGGCCATGTCACTGGCAATTCTGACGAGTCCTCTCCTGCCTGGGATTCCTCCGATGCATCCTTGCGTGTAACGCCTACTGCTGCTGGCGCTGCTGTTGTTGCCGCTGGGAGTCGATGGTCATCCCAGAGGGGAAGTCGTAAGCCCACTTGTACTACTTCCAGTAAGCAATTGACTGTTCAACAGTCCTTTGCGAGGAAGATGAAATATCACAGCAGTCATCCTACTGCAAAGCGGATAACTGAGTCCTTGACAACTATGTTGGTGTTAGACGTGCGTCCGGTATCCGCCGTTAGTTCACAGGGAACTAGACAATTTATTGAGGCAGTGTGCCCCCGTTACCAAATACCATCTAGGTTCCACTTCTCTAGGCAGGCGATACCGAGAATGTACACGGACGTCAGAAAAAGACTCACCAGTGTCCTAAAAAATGCAGTTGTACCCAATGTCCACTTAACCACGGACATGTGGACAAGTGGAGCAGGGCAGGGTCAGGACTATATGACTGTGACAGCCCACTGGGTAGATGTATGGACTCCCGCCGCAAGAACAGCAGCGGCGGCACCAGTAGCAGCATCTCGCAAACGCCAACTCTTTCCTAGGCAGGCTACGCTTTGTATCACCGCTTTCCAGAATACGCACACAGCTGAAAACCTCTTACGGCAACTGAGGAAGATCATCGCGGAATGGCTTACCCCAATTGGACTCTCCTGTGTATTTGTGGCATCGGACAACGCCAGCAATATTGTGTGTGCATTAAATATGGGCAAATTCCAGCACGTCCCATGTTTTGCACATACCTTGAATTTGGTGGTGCAGAATTTTTTAAAAAACGACAGGGGCGTGCAAGAGATGCTGTCGGTGGCCAGAAAAATTGCGGGACACTTTCGGCGTACAGGCACCACGTACAGAAGACTGGAGCACCACCAAAAACTACTGAACCTGCCCTGCCATCATCTGAAGCAAGAAGTGGTAATGAGGTGGAATTCAACCCTCTATATGCTTCAGAGGTTGGAGGAGCAGCAAAAGGCCATTCAAGCCTATACAATTGAGCACGATATAGTAGGTGGAATGCACCTGTCTCAAGTGCAGTGGAGAATGATTTCAACGTTGTGCAAGGTTCTGATGCCCTTTGAACTTGCCACACGTGAAGTCAGTTCAGACACTGCCAGCCTGAGTCAGGTCATTCCCCTCATCAGGCTTTTGCAGAAGAAGCTGGAGGCATTGAAGAAGGAGCTAAAAGGGAGCGATTCCGCTAGGCATGTGGGACTTGTGGATGCAGCCCTTAATTCGCTTAACAAGGATTCACGGGTGGTCAATCTGTTGAAATCAGAGCACTACATTTTGGCCACCGTGCTCGATCCTAGATTTAAAGCCTACCTTGGATCTCTCTTTCCGGCAGACACAGGTCTGCTGGGGTTGAAAGACCTGCTGGTGACAAAATTGTCAAGTCAAGCGGAACGCGACCTGTCAACATCTCCTCCTTCACATTCTCCCGCAACTGGGGGTGCGAGGAAAAGGCTCAGAATTCCGAGCCCACCCGCTGGCGGTGATGCAGGGCAGTCTGGAGCGACTGCTGATGCTGACATCTGGTCCGGACTGAAGGACCTGACAACGATTACGGACATGTCGTCTACTGTCACTGCATATGATTCTCTCAACATTGATAGAATGGTGGAGGATTATATGAGTGACCGCATCCAAGTAGGCACGTCACACAGTCCGTACTTATACTGGCAGGAAAAAGATGCAATTTGGAGGCCCTTGCACAAACTGGCTTTATTCTACCTAAGTTGCCCTCCCACAAGTGTGTACTCCGAAAGAGTGTTTAGTGCCGCCGCTCACCTTGTCAGCAATCGGCGTACGAGGTTACATCCAGAAAATGTGGAGAAGATGATGTTCATTAAAATGAATTATAATCAATTCCTCCGCGGAGACATTGACCAGCAGCAATTGCCTCCACAAAGTACACAGGGAGCTGAGATGGTGGATTCCAGTGGGGACGAATTGATAATCTGTGAGGAGGGGGATGTACACGGTGATATATCGGAGGGTGAAGATGAGGTGGACATCTTGCCTCTGTAGAGCCAGTTTGTGCAAGGAGAGATTAATTGCTTCTTTTTTGGGGGGGGTCCAAACCAACCCGTCATATCAGTCACAGTCGTGTGGCAGACCCTGTCACTGAAATGATGGGTTGGTTAAAGTGTGCATGTCCTGTTTTGTTTATACAACATAAGGGTGGGTGGGAGGGCCCAAGGACAATTCCATCTTGCACCTCTTTTTTCTTTTCTTTTTCTTTGCATCATGTGCTGATTGGGGAGGGTTTTTTGGAAGGGACATCCTGCGTGACACTGCAGTGCCACTCCTAGATGGGCCCGGTGTTTGTGTCGGCCACTAGGGTCGCTAATCTTACTCACACAGTCAGCTACCTCATTGCGCCTCTTTTTTTCTTTGCGTCATGTGCTGTTTGGGGAGGGTTTTTTGGAAGGGACATCCTGCGTGACACTGCAGTGCCACTCCTAGATGGGCCCGGTGTTTGTGTCGGCCACTAGGGTCGCTAATCTTACTCACACAGCTACCTCATTGCGCCTCTTTTTTTCTTTGCGTCATGTGCTGTTTGGGGAGGGTTTTTTGGAAGGGACATCCTGCGTGACACTGCAGTGCCACTCCTAGATGGGCCCGGTGTTTGTGTCGGCCACTAGGGTCGCTAATCTTACTCACACAGCTACCTCATTGCGCCTCTTTTTTTCTTTGCGTCATGTGCTGTTTGGGGAGGGTTTTTTGGAAGGGCCATCCTGCGTGACACTGCAGTGCCACTCCTAGATGGGCCCGGTGTTTGTGTCGGCCACTAGGGTCGCTAATCTTACTCACACAGCTACCTCATTGCGCCTCTTTTTTTCTTTGCGTCATGTGCTGTTTGGGGAGGGTTTTTTGGAAGGGACATCCTGCGTGACACTGCAGTGCCACTCCTAGATGGGCCCGGTGTTTGTGTCGGCCACTAGGGTCGCTTATCTTACTCACACAGCGACCTCGGTGCAAATTTTAGGACTAAAAATAATATTGTGAGGTGTGAGGTATTCAGAATAGACTGAAAATGAGTGTAAATTATGGTTTTTGAGGTTAATAATACTTTGGGATCAAAATGACCCCCAAATTCTATGATTTAAGCTGTTTTTTAGTGTTTTTTGAAAAAAACACCCGAATCCAAAACACACCCGAATCCGACAAAAAAAATTCGGTGAGGTTTTGCCAAAACGCGTTCGAACCCAAAACACGGCCGCGGAACCGAACCCAAAACCAAAACACAAAATCCGAAAAATTTCAGGCGCTCATCTCTAATAATTTGTAGTGATGAGCGGGTTCGGTTTCTCGGAAACCGAACCCCCCCGAACTTCAGCCTTTTTACACGGGTCCGAGCCATGCTCGGATTCTCCCGTGTGGCTCGGGTAAACCGAGCGCGCCCGAACGTCATCATCCCGCTGTCGGATTCTCGCGAGACTCGGATTCTATATAAGCAGCCGCGCGTCGCCGCCATTTTCACACGTGCATTGAGATTGATAGGGAGAGGACGTGGCTGGCGTCCTCTCCGTTATAGTAGAAAAGACACAGAGTGACTTAGTGTTATAATTGTGGGGAGGATTGGGGACGGGGAGCAGCTGTTAGGGAGTACAGTGCAGGGTTTTGATTATAATAGTAGTGACCACCAGTTTAATCCGTTGGTTCTCTGCCTGAAAAAAACGCTCCCCCATATCTGTGCTCAGTGTGCTGCACTGCTGCATGATATATCTGTGCTGAGTGCACTGCTCACACTGCCTAATTGTGGGGACTGGGGAGCAGTTATAGCAGGAGTACAGTGCACAGTTTTGCTGACAGTGACCACCAGTCCAGTATACGTTTGTCTGCCTGAAAAACACTCCTGTGGTGGCTTTTTTTTTCTTCATACTAGTTTAGCAGTCTGCTGACAGTGTCCACCAGGTCCGTTATTATTATACAGTATATATATATATAGCAGTACGGTAGGCCACGGCTGTACCTACCTCTGTGTCGTCAGTGCACTCGTCGTCCATAAGTAATATAATACTATACTATCCATCCATCTACATTGTATACCTGTGGTGGCTTTTTTTTTTTCTTCATACTAGTTTAGCAGTCTGCTGACAGTGTCCACCAGGTCCGTTATTATTATACAGTATATATATATATATAGCAGTACGGTAGGCCACGGCTGTACCTACCTCTGTGTCGTCAGTGCACTCGTCGTCCATAAGTAATATAATAATACTATACTATCCATCCATCTACATTGTATACCTGTGGTGGCTTTTTTTTTCTTCATACTAGTTTAGCAGTCTGCTGACAGTGTCCACCAGGTCCGTTATTATTATACATTATATATATATATAGCAGTACGGTAGGCCACGGCTGTACCTACCTCTGTGTCGTCAGTGCACTCGTCGTCCATAAGTAATATAATAATACTATACTATCCATCCATCTACATTGTATACCTGTGGTGGCTTTTTTTTCTTCGTGCTAGTTTAGCAGTCTGCTGACATTGTCCACCAGGTCCGTTATTATTATACAGTATATTATATATATATATATATAGCAGTACGGTAGGCCACGGCTGTACCTACCTCTGTGTCGTCAGTGCACTCGTCGTCCATAAGTAATATAATAATACTATACTATCCATCCATCTACATTGTATACCTGTGGTGGCTTTTTTTTTCTTCATACTAGTTTAGCAGTCTGCTGACAGTGTCCACCAGGTCCGTTATTATTATACAGTATATATATATATAGCAGTACGGTAGGCCACGGCTGTACCTACCTCTGTGTCGTCACTCGTTCTCCATAAGTAATATAATACTATACTATCCATCCATCTACATTGTATACCTGTGGTGGCTTTTAGTTGTGCGCATTAAAATATGGAGAACAAAAATGTGGAGGTTAAAAAAATAGGGAAAGATCAAGATCCACTTCCACCTCGTGCTGAAGCTGCTGCCACTAGTCATCGTCGAGACGATGAAATGCCATCAACGTCGTCTGCCAAGGCCGATGCCCAATGTCATAGTACAGAGCATGTAAAATCCAAAAAACAAAAGTTCAGTAAAATGACCCAAAAATCAAAATTAAAAGCGTCTGAGGAGAAGCGTAAACTTGCCAATATGCCATTTACGACACAGAGTGGCAAGGAACGGCTGAGGCCCTGGCCTATGTTCATGGCATGTGGTTCAGCTTCACATGAGGATGGAAGCACTCATCCTCTCGCTAGAAAAATGAAAAGACTTAATTCAATATATATAATATATAAGATTCAATTCCTCCGTGGAGACATTCACCAGCAGCAATTGCCTCCAGAAAGTGCACGGGGACCTGAGATGGTGGATTCCAGTGGGGACGAATTAATAATCTGTGAGGAGGGGGCTGTACACAGTGAAAGGGGTGATGAATCGGATGATGATGATGAGGTGGACATCTTGCCTCTGTAGAGCCAGTTTGTGCAAGGAGAGATTGATTGCTTCTTTTTTGGTGGGGGCCCAAACCAACCAGTCATTTCAGTCACAGTCGTGTGGCAGACCCTGTCGCTGAAATGATGGGTTCGTTAAAGTGTGCATGTCCTGTTTATACAACATAAGGGTGGGTGGGAGGGCCCAAGGACAATTCCATCTTGCACCTCTTTTTTCTTTCATTTTTCTTTGCGTCATGTGCTGTTTGGGGAGTATTTTTTGGAAGGGCCATCCTGCGTGACACTGCAGTGCCACTCCTAGATGGGCCAGGTGTTTGTGTCGGCCACTTGGGTCACTTATCTTAGTCACACAGCTACCTCATTGCGCCTCTTTTTTTCTTTGCGTCATGTGCTATTTGGGGAGTATTTTTTGGAAGGGCCATCCTGCGTGACACTGCAGTGCCACTCCTAGATGGGCCAGGTGTTTGTGTTGGCCACTTGGGTCGCTTATCTTAGTCACACAGCTACCTCATTGCGCCTCTTTTTTTCTTTGCGTCATGTGCTGTTTGGGGAGTATTTTTTGGAAGGGCCATCCTGCGTGACACTGCAGTGCCACTCCTAGATGGGCCAGGTGTTTGTGTCGGCCACTTGAGTCGCTTATCTTAGTCACACAGCTACCTCATTGCGCCTCTTTTTTTCTCTGCGTCATGTGCTGTTTGGGGAGTATTTTTTGGAAGGGACATCCTGCGTGACACTGCAGTGCCACTCCTAGATGGGCCAGGTGTTTGTGTCGGCCACTTGGGTCGCTTATCTTTGTCATACAGCGACCTTGGTGCAAATTTTAGGACTAAAAATAATATTGTGAGGTGTGAGGTGTTGAGAATAGACTGGAAATGAGTGTAAATTATGGTTATTGAGGTTAATAATACTATGGAATCAAAATGACCCCCAAATTCTATGATTTAAGCTGTTTTTTAGGGTTTTTTGAAAAAAACACCCGAATCCAAAACACACCCGAATCCGACAAAAAAAATTCGGTGAGGTTTTGCCAAAACGCGTTCGAACCCAAAACACGGCCGCGGAACCGAACCCAAAACCAAAACACAAAACCCGAAAAATTTCCGGTGCACATCACTAATAATTTGTTACCACATAGTGTCATATTGAATATGCACATTTTGTCATAATAAACAGATACGTTTATACATATTATATTCTTGAAGAGCGCGAGAACCCACAACCCTATCTATAATACTATTGCACACAGGGGACGGGTACCCCTGTAAGGGTTCCAGCCGCACTCAGGCATACATGATCTAAAGAGCACATACTCGGTCAATCCCTGTACTTACACACGCTCACTCACTACTGTCCGCGGCCGCCAGACTCCCGCCTCCGTCCTCTCCCTAGCGCGTCCGCATCCTGCCTCCTTCCTCTCTCATCGCTCATGTGACATCATGATGCACTGCATCCGCCGCGTCCCATGTGCCGCGTCCGCATCCCGGAAGCGCCGGGACCCCCTAGTGCTGCTGGCACCCGACAGCAGGTAACTTACTGTCGGGGGAGCTAGCGGGGCCAGTGCTGCACCAGAAGTGGTCTCATTAGTGCGCCCTACTGCCCAGCACCTGGGGCACGTGACCCCCTAGGGCCCCCCCCCCTAGTTGCGGCTCTGCCAGCAGTTACCTCTGCCTTTATCAGCAGTAGTCAGTAGGATAATAACTTTTGACTGGGCCAGTACATTGCTGCAAAGCCTGCATGTAATAAAGCCCTCCATTGACTGCGTAAAGGGCTTCTTGCCACATGTAACACAGGACAGAAGGCTTTACACACTCTGACACAGGACAGAATGCTTTACACACTCTGACACAGGACAGAAGGCTTTACACACTCTGACACAGGACAGAAGGCTTTACACACTCTGACACAGGACAGAATGCTTTACACACTCTGACACAGGACAGAAGGCTTTACACACTCTGACACCGGACAGAAGGCTTTACACACTCTGACACAGGACAGAATGCTTTACACACTCTGACACAGGACAGAAGGCTTTACACACACTGACACAGGACAGAATGCTTTACACACTCTGACACAGGACAGAAGGCTTTACACACTCTGACACAGGACAGAATGCTTTACACACTCTGACACAGGACAGAAGGCTTTACACACTCTGACACAGGACAGAAGGCTTTACACACACTGACACAGGACAGAAGGCTTTACACACACTGACACAGGACAGAAGGCTTTACACACTCTGACACAGGACAGAATGCTTTACACACTCTGACACAGGACAGAAGGCTTTACACACTCTGACACAGGACAGAAGGCTTTACACACACTGACACAGGACAGAAGGCTTTACACACACTGACAAATATGTCTCTGCAAACAGGCATAGACTAAGCTGCACCTTGCTGTAATATGATAAAGAGAAAACAACAGATCTAGTCAGCACTTGAAGTGAAGCAAAGAAACTATATAGAGCTAAATTATTTTCTCCAATATAACAGCACAGCAACTTCATTAGATACATCTTATTTCCAAAGACAAACCCTTGGGAACACATGAAATCACATCAGGAGCTACGAGTATGACTACACTGTCCATCTAACGCGGAACCTACTTCAGCATACTTCCTAACATCATCCTCTCCAGGAGGGACACCATGCTCTGCTGCTGGACTTTTCTCTTCATTTATAATTGCCGGCACCTGTTTTAAACAGGTTTATGGATAAGAAAGGTGTTTCAACTAGAGATGAGCGGGTTCGGTTCCTCGGAATCCGAACCCGCCCGAACTTCAGCTTTTTTTACACGGATCCGAGCGACTCGGATCTTCCCGCCTTGCTCGGTTAACCCGAGCGCGCCCGAACGTCATCATGACGCTGTCGGATTCTCGCGAGACTCGGATTCTATATAAGGAGCCGCGCGTCGCCGCCATTTTCACACGTGCATTGAGATTGATAGGGAGAGGACGTGGCTGGCGTCCTCTCCATTTAGATTAGAAGAGAGAGAGTGAGATTGAGACAGAGACACTTGATTTACTGGAGCTTAGGAGTACTAGAGAGTGCAGAGTTTACTACTAGTGACTGACCACTGACCAGTGACCACCAGTGCAGTTTTATTTAATATAATCCGTTCTCTGCCTGAAAAAAAACGATACACAGTGACTCAGTCACATACCATATCTGTGCTCAGCCCAGTGTGCTGCATCATCTATGTATAATATCTGACTGTGCTCACACAGCTTAATTGTGGGGGAGACTGGGGAGCAGTTATAGGTTATAGCAGGAGCCAGGAGTACATATTATTAAAATTAAACAGTGCACACTTTTGCTGCAGGAGTGCCACTGCCAGTGTGACTGACCAGTGACCTGACCACACTGACCACCAGTATAGTATACTATATTGTGATTGCCTGAAAAAGTTAAACACTCGTCGTGTGACTTGTGTGGTGTTTTTTTATTCTATAAAAAAACTCATTCTGCTGACAGACAGTGTCCAGCAGGTCCGTCATTATATAATATATACCTGTCCGGCTGCAGTAGTGATATATATATATTTTTTATATCATTATTTATCATCCAGTCGCAGCAGACACAGTACGGTAGTTCACGGCTGTAGCTACCTCTGTGTCGGCACTCGGCAGTCCATCCATAATTGTATACCACCTACCCGTGGTTTTTTTTTTCTTTCTTCTTTATACATACTACATCTCATTATCATCCAGTCTATATTAGCAGCAGACACAGTACAGTACGGTAGTCCACGGCTGTAGCTACCTCTGTGTCGGCACTCGGCAGTCCATCCATAATTGTATACCACCTACCCGTGTTTTTTTTTTTCTTCTTTATACATACTACATCTCATTATCATCCAGTCTATATTAGCAGCAGACACAGTACAGTACGGTAGTCCACGGCTGTAGCTACCTCTGTGTCGGCACTCGGCAGTCCATCCATAATTGTATACCACCTACCCGTGGTTTTTTTTTCTTTCTTCTTTATACATACTACATCTCATTATCAACCAGTCTATATTAGCAGCAGACACAGTACAGTACGGTAGTCCACGGCTGTAGCTACCTCTGTGTCGGCACTCGGCAGTCCGTCCATAATTGTATACCACCTACCCGTGGGTTTTTTTTCTTTCTTCTTTATACATACTACATCTCATTATCATCCAGTCTATATTAGCAGCAGACACAGTACAGTACGGTAGTCCACGGCTGTAGCTACCTCTGTGTCGGCACTCGGCAGTCCATCCATAATTGTATACCACCTACCCGTGGTTTTTTTTTCTTCTTTATACATGCTACATCTCATTATCATCCAGTCTATATTAGCAGCAGACACAGTACAGTACGGTAGTCCACGGCTGTAGCTACCTCTGTGTCGGCACTCGGCAGTCCATCCATAATTGTATACCACCTACCCGTGGTTTTTTTTTCTTTCTTCTTTATACATACTACATCTCATTATCAACCAGTCTATATTAGCAGCAGACACAGTACAGTACGGTAGTCCACGGCTGTAGCTACCTCTGTGTCGGCACTCGGCAGTCCGTCCATAATTGTATACCACCTACCCGTGGTTTTTTTTTTCTTTCTTCTTTATACATACTACATCTCATTATCATCCAGTCTATATTAGCAGCAGACACAGTACAGTACGGTAGTCCACGGCTGTAGCTACCTCTGTGTCGGCACTCGGCAGTCCATCCATAATTGTATACCACCTACCCGTGGTTTTTTTTTTCTTCTTTATACATACTACATCTCATTATCATCCAGTCTATATTAGCAGCAGACACAGTACAGTACGGTAGTCCACGGCTGTAGCTACCTCTGTGTCGGCACTCGGCAGTCCGTCCATAATTGTATACCACCTACCCGTGGTTTTTTTTTCTTTCTTCTTTATACATACATACTACATCTCTTTATCAACCAGTCTATATTAGCAGCAGACACAGTACAGTACGGTAGTCCACGGCTGTAGCTACCTCTGTGTCGGCACTCGGCAGTCCATCCATAATTGTATACTAGTATCCATCCATCTCCATTGTTTACCTGAGGTGCCTTTTAGTTGTGCCTATTAAAATATGGAGAACAAAAATGTTGAGGTTCCAAAATTAGGGAAAGATCAAGATCCACTTCCACCTCGTGCTGAAGCTGCTGCCACTAGTCATGGCCGAGACGATGAAATGCCAGCAACGTCGTCTGCCAAGGCCGATGCCCAATGTCATAGTACAGAGCATGTCAAATCCAAAACACCAAATATCAGTAAAAAAAGGACTCCAAAACCTAAAATAAAATTGTCGGAGGAGAAGCGTAAACTTGCCAATATGCCATTTACCACACGGAGTGGCAAGGAACGGCTGAGGCCCTGGCCTATGTTCATGGCTAGTGGTTCAGCTTCACATGAGGATGGAAGCACTCAGCCTCTCGCTAGAAAAATGAAAAGACTCAAGCTGGAAAAAGCACAGCAAAGAACTGTGCGTTCTTCGAAATCCCAAATCCACAAGGAGAGTCCAATTGTGTCGGTTGCGATGCCTGACCTTCCCAACACTGGACGTGAAGAGCATGCGCCTTCCACCATTTGCACGCCCCCTGCAAGTGCTGGAAGGAGCACCCGCAGTCCAGTTCCTGATAGTCAGATTGAAGATGTCAGTGTTGAAGTACACCAGATGGAGGAGGATATGGGTGTTGCTGGCGCTGGGGAGGAAATTGACCAGGAGGATTCTGATGGTGAGGTGGTTTGTTTAAGTCAGGCACCCAGGGAGACACCTGTTGTCCGTGGGAGGAATATGGCCGTTGACATGCCTGGTGAAAATACCAAAAAAATCAGCTCTTCGGTGTGGAAGTATTTCACCAGAAATGCGGACAACATTTGTCAAGCCGTGTGTTCCCTTTGTCAAGCTGTAATAAGTAGGGGTAAGGACGTTAACCACCTCGGAACATCCTCCCTTATACGTCACCTGCAGCACATTCATAATAAGTCAGTGACAAGTTCAAAAACTTTGGCCGACAGCGGAAGCAGTCCACTGACCAGTAAATCCCTTCCTCTTGTAACCAAGCTCACGCAAACCACCCCACCAACTCCCTCAGTGTCAATTTCCTCCTTCCCCAGGAATGCCAATAGTCCTGCAGGCCATGTCACTGGCAATTCTGATGATTCCTTTCCTGCCTGGGATTCCTCCGATGCATCCTTGCGTGTAACGCCTACTGCTGCTGGCGCTGCTGTTGTTGCTGCTGGGAGTCGATGGTCATCCCAGAGGGGAAGTCGTAAGCCCACTTCTACTACTTCCAGTAAGCAATTGACTGTTCAACCGTCCTTTGCGAGGAAGATGAAATATCACAGCAGTCATCCTACTGCAAAGCGGATAACTGAGGCCTTGGCATCCTGGGTGGTGAGAAACGTGGTTCCGGTATCCATCATTACTGCAGAGCCAACTAGAGACTTGTTGGAGGTACTGTGTCCCCGGTACCAAATACCATCTAGGTTCCATTTCTCTAGGCAGGCGATACCGAAAATGTACACAGACCTCAGAAAAAGAGTCACCAGTGTCCTAAAAAATGCAGCTGTACCCAATGTCCACTTAACCACGGACATGTGGACCAGTGGAGCAGGGCAGGGTCAGGACTATATGACTGTGACAGCCCACTGGGTAGATGTATGGACTCCCGCCGCAAGAACAGCAGCGGCGGCACCAGTAGCAGCATCTCGCAAACGTCAACTCTTTCCTAGGCAGGCTACGCTTTGTATCACCGGTTTCCAGAATACGCACACAGCTGAAAACCTCTTACGGCAACTGAGGAAGATCATCGCGGAATGGCTTACCCCAATTGGACTCTCCTGTGGATTTGTGGCATCGGACAACGCCAGCAATATTGTGTGTGCATTAAATATGGGCAAATTCCAGCACGTCCCATGTTTTGCACATACCTTGAATTTGGTGGAGCAGAATTTTTTAAAAAACGACAGGGGCGTGCAAGAGATGCTGTCGGTGGCCAGAAGAATTGCGGGACACTTTCGGCGTACAGGCACCACGTACAGAAGACTGGAGCACCACCAAAAACTACTGAACCTGCCCTGCCATCATCTGAAGCAAGAAGTGGTAACGAGGTGGAATTCAACCCTCTATATGCTTCAGAGGTTGGAGGAGCAGCAAAAGGCCATTCAAGCCTATACAATTGAGCACGATATAGGAGGTGGAATGCACCTGTCTCAAGCGCAGTGGAGAATGATTCCAACGTTGTGCAAGGTTCTGATGCCCTTTGAACTTGCCACACGTGAAGTCAGTTCAGACACTGCCAGCCTGAGTCAGGTCATTCCCCTCATCAGGCTTTTGCAGAAGAAGCTGGAGACATTGAAGGAGGAGCTAACACGGAGCGATTCCGCTAGGCATGTGGGACTTGTGGATGGAGCCCTTAATTCGCTTAACAAGGATTCACGGGTGGTCAATCTGTTGAAATCAGAGCACTACATTTTGGCCACCATGCTCGATCCTAGATTTAAAGCCTACCTTGGATCTCTCTTTCCGGCAGACACAAGTCTGCTGGGGTTGAAAGACCTGCTGGTGAGAAAATTGTCAAGTCAAGCGGAACGCGACCTGTCAACATCTCCTCCTTCACATTCTCCCGCAACTGGGGGTGCGAGGAAAAGGCTCAGAATTCCGAGCCCACCCGCTGGCGGTGATGCAGGGCAGTCTGGAGCGACTGCTGATGCTGACATCTGGTCCGGACTGAAGGACCTGACAACGATTACGGACATGTCGTCTACTGTCACTGCATATGATTCTCTCAACATTGAAAGAATGGTGGAGGATTATATGAGTGACCGCATCCAAGTAGGCACGTCACACAGTCCGTACTTATACTGGCAGGAAAAAGAGGCAATTTGGAGGCCCTTGCACAAACTGGCTTTATTCTACCTAAGTTGCCCTCCCACAAGTGTGTACTCCGAAAGAGTGTTTAGTGCCGCCGCTCACCTTGTCAGCAATCGGCGTACGAGGTTACATCCAGAAAATGTGGAGAAGATGATGTTCATTAAAATGAATTATAATCAATTCCTCCGCGGAGACATTGACCAGCAGCAATTGCCTCCACAAAGTACACAGGGAGCTGAGATGGTGGATTCCAGTGGGGACGAATTGATAATCTGTGAGGAGGGGGATGTACACGGTGATATATCGGAGGTTGATGATGAGGTGGACATCTTGCCTCTGTAGAGCCAGTTTGTGCAAGGAGAGATTAATTGCTTCTTTTTTGGGGGGGGGTCCAAACCAACCCGTCATATCAGTCACAGTCGTGTGGCAGACCCTGTCACTGAAATGATGGGTTGGTTAAAGTGTGCATGTCCTGTTTTGTTTATACAACATAAGGGTGGGTGGGAGGGCCCAAGGACAATTCCATCTTGCACCTCTTTTTTCTTTTATTTTTCTTTGCGTCATGTGCTGTTTGGGGAGGGTTTTTTGGAAGGGCCATCCTGCGTGACACTGCAGTGACACTCCTAGATGGGCCCGGTGTTTGTGTCGGCCACTAGGGTTGCTTATCTTACTCACACAGTCAGCTACCTCATTGCGCCTCTTTTTTTCTTTGCGTCATATGCTGTTTGGGGAGGGTTTTTTGGAAGGGACATCCTGCGTGACACTGCAGTGCCACTCCTAGATGGGCCCGGTGTTTGTGTCGGCCACTAGGGTCGCTTATCTTACTCACACAGTCAGCTACCTCATTGCGCCTCTTTTTTTCTTTGCGTCATGTGCTGTTTGGGGAGGGTTTTTTGGAAGGGACATCCTGCGTGACACTGCAGTGCCACTCCTAGATGGGCCCGGTGTTTGTGTCGGCCACTAGGGTCGCTTATCTTACACAGCTACCTCATTGCGCCTCTTTTTTTCTTTGCGTCATGTGCTGTTTGGGGAGGGTTTTTTGGAAGGGACATCCTGCGTGACACTGCAGTGCCACTCCTAGATGGGCCCGGTGTTTGTGTCGGCCACTAGGGTCGCTTATCTTACTCACACAGCGACCTCGGTGCAAATTTTAGGACTAAAAATAATATTGTGAGGTGTGAGGTATTCAGAATAGACTGAAAATGAGTGGAAATTATGGTTTTTGAGGTTAATAATACTTTGGGATCAAAATGACCCCCAAATTCTATGATTTAAGCTGTTTTTTAGGGTTTTTTGAAAAAAACACCCGAATCCAAAACACACCCGAATCCGACAAAAAAAATTCGGTGAGGTTTTGCCAAAACGCAGTCGAACCCAAAACACGGCCGCGGAACCGAACCCAAAACCAAAACACAAAACCCGAAAAATTTCCGGCGCTCATCTCTAGTTTCAACACAATCATAAATTAAGAGGGAAGTCCAGGAGCAGAGCATTCTGTCCCTTCTGGAGAGGGTCATGTTGGGAGGTATGCTTCAGTCAGGAAAGGGAGTGAAATGCTCATTAAATATTCAAATATATATGCAGATATATGATCTACTAACTTCACATCTGGGGTCCAAATAAGTTATTTATGATAATTACTATTCCAAACATAAGTAACTGACAGAGTTAGAATAATTCCTCCTACATGGGATGTAATACTGTATGTATTAATTGAAGATGTGTCGTGTTAATGTAAACTTGTAAGGGAAAATGGTATATGTTGTAAACTAGGCATAGCAGTAAATTCATGTGATAGTTGTACATAGATATATACTTACCTGACACTTTAAAATGGTTTAACCACACTGGATAGCACTGAGTTACTGAGGTAACCCCAGGTGTGCCGACAGCCACGCCAGGCCACGGTAATGGGGGGGGGTGGAGACTGTGGGTGCAAAATGGCCGTGAATGCCACACAGGTGGGTGCCAGTCCTCTATGTGACGGGTGGTGAAGGGTGGGTGGCAGCAGCGAGGTGGGAAAGGAGGAAGCAGCATTGGGAAAGTGAGATCATGATGCGATTGCACCACCCACACATAACACAAGGGGAGAGAGAACTGACTGACTTCTGCCTCTCTCCCTAGCACAGCACACAGCAGCGTGTGCCGTGTGCTGTGCTGGGAAGAAAGGCTACTGCAGCAGCCAGTCCTCTCTCCCTTGCACACAAAACCTCTGCAACGTACGGGGCGAAGTTACGGGACCTGGGCCCTTGCCAGGCACCTACAACAGGCCTGGGTCCGAGTAAAGACCCCCCTCAGCGTCAATGGGTGACCCCTGGATATATAAATGTGGGTCGCTGTTGTGGATTATAATAATTCTAGTGCCTTACTGCTTCAGTGCTACCAGTTTTTTTAATGGATTGTATCTACATTGTGTTGAAGTCTTTTATATATATATATATATATATATATCTATCTTGACCAAAGGTCATTAATAAGCTATTCATGAAAATACCAGGGAGATTGCAAGTGGTTATACATTTTAGAATATATTAAATGTAATATGCAAAGTATCTTGGCATTAAGATAAACAATATTCATTAGTAGGTTTTCACAAGTAGGCCCCATCGACTATAATTACTTGGGTGGAGGCACTTAGTTTTAAAGGGTTCATTTGTTAAATGTGTAACTCATTAGCCTGGTTATATAAAGACTGTTACATAAGGGATAAGCTGCAGCTCGTACACACACACACACACACACACACACACACACACACACACACACACAGCCAATAAACACCACTCCTAAAAGCTGTCTAATGAGTCAGTGTCAATTTCAAAACCCATTATTGACTATGTGTAAATAAAATTGTAAATAGTGTGAGAAATATATGCTACAATGTTATAAATCACCCCTGATTGTGTATGAGTCTCTAGAGCTGAGTACACACCTCAATGATTCGGGGATCTTGCGATGTGCCAATAAGATGTTATGATATATCATGACTGCAGTCACACTCAAGGATTTGCAATATGATGTCAAAATATATTGTTACAGAATCAGTGTTCGCAAACTGTGTCATATCATCTGATGTGCAGCACATCAGATGGAAACATACAACCACACAATTCATCAAGCAATGAATTGGTTGGAATTATGATTATTGCAATCCATCGTGGATCACAAGATTGTCCAATATATCGTATAGGGTTTACCCAGCTTAAAAGTTACCAGCGAGCTCCAAATTTACATTCGTGATAGACTGCTTGTGTGCATAGCACATATACTTTCAATATAATGCAGAATATTTGGAAATGTACTATTGACTACAATATCATCTCTATGGGGTCTATTCAATTTAAGTTGGAATTGCCATCAAGTCGGAAAGGCGGCACTTTCTGACTTTTTTTATGTCGAATCAGGGTGCAACCTGTCCAAGTCAGTTGCCGTTTTTCCGACTTGCCGGAAAACGTGGATCGGCAGTTTAGCCATAGATCCACGTTTTGTGGAATTTGCGGGCATTTTCGACAGGTTTCTGTCTCATTTTCGACAATGCTGATTTGACTTTAAAAAAGTCGTATCTGCATTGTCGAAAATGGGCTATGCCCGGAAATTGAATACTGCAGTGTTGGATCCTCAACATTGGAGAGGATCTGACACCAATTGAATAGACCCCTAGCTGATGTTACTCAAATCTACCTTTCTTCCCCTGACCTCTCCTCTTCTCTTCTCACTTGTATCTCCAACTGTTTCTCTGCTACCTCTTCTTGGATGTCCCATCACTTTCTAAAACACAACATGTCTAAGACTGTGCTAATCATCTTCCCACCCTCCCTCATAACCTCACCTCCCACAATTTAATTATCTATTGATGGCACAACTATCTCTTGTAGCCCCCAAGTGCGCTGTCTCAGAGTTATACTTGATCCTTTCCTCTCCTTCAAACATTCAGTACCTATCACAGTCCTGCCGCTTCCATCTGAAAAAGTATTTCCAGGTGTAGACCTTCTCTCACTCTGGACGCTACCAAGACCCTCATCCACTCACCGTGTATGAATGCTTCTGAAGGCTACATATGCGGTTCCGGAATTTGATAGGCTTGCCTGAGGACTCGGGAGGTGAGTTTTCAGGGAAAGTTGGAAAGTTTGGAGGCTAGAGGAGAGTCTTATTGTGCGTTGGGGGGCATTCCATAGGGTGGGTACTGCCAGAAGAAAGTTCTGCAATTGTGAATGACAGCGAGTAATCCGTGTGGATGAGAGACACAGATCTTGTGCAGAGCATTAATACATTAATAAAGATTTAATCTAAGCATAAAGAAGTTTTAATCATTTTTATTGCTGACTTCCATCTATGGAGTGATTACAATATAACAATGCTTTTAAAATAAATTGCGTCCTTAATGATTATACATGGACACTGAAATCCCTACACATCACTTCAACAAAAGTCTTGATTGTGTATTGTCCAAATTCAGATTGTTAATATGATGTGGTCCCACTGGGAACCGGATCCATAGAAATAGAAACCCTCACCACTAGCTAATGTTATCACTTTACTTTTACACATCACTGGGATGGGCTCCTATCAGAACCCATCTCTCTTGCACGTGTTCTGTAATACATGCAGGCCGGTAGTAGTTCATTTCATTTCACATCATTTTTAGTAATTCACAAATACCAGCAATAAAAGTAATAATTATAGGGCCAAAACTCTAATAATTAATAAATGGGCTGCAGCACACACACAAACACACACACATTAAGTGAAGGGCACAAGGCCGTTGTTTGCTATTGGAATTGTGAGTGCTGGATCCTCTCTGCATTATAGGTGCCCCATAATATTTATAGTGATTTCAGTTCCACTTTCTTCTAATGAATGGGAAATTGTCAAATAGATCTCTTGACTTTAACAATGCATACATAATGAATGATATCCCATCTGAAGTCTGGAGAATAAGACAAGAATTATCTGGGTGGTTCTCGGCAAATCTTGCACTCTGTGTGAGGGGATGTAGTTATGTGACCTGACCACCGGTCACATTACCGACGGCTACATGCCGCCCCCCTCTAAATCCCGATAGTTGGCATGCCAACTAGCAGGAACTATTCCCACTCATGGGTGTCCACGACACCCATAGAGTGGGAATAGAACTTGTGGCGCTCACCAGCATTCCACCACCGTCTCCTCTGCCAGCATTCCACCACTGGGATCACGCATACCCAACCCTATGTGAGCTATGTCAGCCCAGCAAGTTGAATTGAAGCATACAGTTCACAGACATTGACAATCATGACAATCAGCAGATTATGTGTAGGCTACAGTATACACTAGCTGATTGGACTGTTAAGAACATAATGGACTGTATTTTGAAGCCAGTGGGGCAGATGTATTAACCTGGAGAAGGCATTAGGAAGTGATAAACCAGTGATACACTCGAGGTGATAAACGCACCAGCCAGTCAGCTCCTCACTGTCAATTTGCATATTGGAGCTGATTGGCTGGTGCGTTTATCACCTTGCACTTATCACTGGTTTATCACTTTCTTATACCTTCTCCAGGTTAATACATCTGCCCCAGTGTGTGCAGCTTTAATAGCAGTATAGAAGTTGTTTTGCTACATTTAAATGAGATACAGTACACTTCATTCATCAATCTCCCAAGATAAGAGTTCATAACACCGCAGGTCCTACAGTATGTTAATGTTAAGTAGCAGTGTGCAAGGCCCAGAAAATATTGTTTTTATTGAATTAGAATCCCATTGTCTGAGAGTGTAATAGGCCAATTTATGAAGCTACATAAACTTCCTCCAGCTTCTCTGGATCATGATTGCACAAGCACAGCTCAGTAATCAGTTTAGAAGAAAATAGATGTTAGTATGCATGCATAAGCAAGATATAACTGTTGCTGTAATCCAGGCACATCATAGCTCTGCCGTAGCAAATGTCCTAAAAGTGTTCGCAAATAATGTCAATAAATTATTCAAAATTAACATGGTATCAAACCGAATCTATAAGTTTTAGTCACTTATAAAAAAAAAAAAAAATCTGTGTTCTAATTTATTTATTTGTATTTAAACTTTCCACTTGAGATCAGTCATCTTTATCACTCTCTCAGAGTGAGGCCACTTTTATTGGTTGTTGTGGACAGTGTCAGACTGGGGCATGAATGGGTGTGGACTAACAGGTTGACAGTATATAGACAGTTAACAACAGATGGTCGACAGTCAATAGGTTTACAGAGTCAAGAGATCGACACAGTCAAAATGTCAACAGTTACATCATCGGGGTCAAAAGATCGTCACATGCTTTTTTGTTATTTTAACCATAATCCTAACACTAATCCTAAAATTAGCCCTGCATCTAGTGCCTAACCCTTACCCTCCACCTGGTGCCTAACCCTAATCATCCCCTTAAGCAGCCTAACCATAACCGTCTCCTCTGGCAGCATACCCCTACCCCAAGGGTCTAACCCTCATCTTAGACATTAAGCCTAAAAATCATGAAAAACCATATGTCAAACTTTTCTGTGTTGACCATTTGCATGTTAACCTTTTGAACCCTGTCAACCAAACTACAGATTGACCAATTAACTGTCGATATTTTGACTCTATCGACCTACTGACTTCGACCATCTGTTTCTACCTTCATATTGTCAATCTATTTGCTGTCTGTCTTTCTTCCGTATACCCATTCTACAGAATATAGTGTTTTCCAATCCCTGTCTTTGGTAATTAAAGTAAAATAAGGCAATTGAAGCCAACACACTTTGGGGGAGATGTACTAAGCCTGTAAAGTGATAAATATCACTGTGATAAAGCACCAGCCAATCGGCTCCTAACTGCCATATTACAGGCTGTGTTTGAAAAATGACAGTTAGGAGCCGATTGGCTGGTACTTTATCACTGTGATATTTATCACTTTTCAGGCTAAGTACATCTGGCCCTTTGCATTTTGAAATGATTATTGACTACTTATGGATTTCATTATTTGTTCTTTTTTTTTATTGCGAGCTTTACTGAGGGAGAAGTATTGAAGATTCAGGGGTTTAGGGGTCTTTTTACTTTACCTTGGATGGAGATAAAGTGGATGGAAGTAATGTACCAACCAATCAGCTTCTAATTGCAATGCTGTGTTTGAAAAATGACACAGGCGGATTGGCTGGTACTATTTTTCCGTCCAATTTATCTTCATCCAATGCTTAGTAAATAGATCCATAGCCAGATTAACGGTGGGGTGCAGGGGACAGGGTTGGACTGACCCACAGGGGCAGAGGGGAAACCCCCGGTGGGCCCCACTGCTTGGGCGACCTCCTCCTAGGGATCAAGTTCCAGACTGTACTTGAATTATACATTTTACATATATGTTACCTTGTACTGCACAGGACTATGATGTATTAACTACAGAGCATTGCTGTTATTAATCTGCTACATTATCATGCATTGCACTAGTGGTATTTCATACCACAGTCCGACAATGGCAGGGGATACTGTATCCCAGGACCCCTCTGTCAGGGGGCCAACCCTGCCGCTGCACACTGACATCACTAGCTCTCACTCTTGTGCAGCATCAGAACCAGGCAGCCAGAATGTGAGAAGGACAGTATGCAGTGCAGACAGAAACACAGACGTATCAGGTTTCATGAACTACCGACAGAGCTTCCCAAACAGAGTAGGGATGAGAGGGGGAAGAGAGGTACAAGTGACCCAAGGATCCCAGCTTCTCCTCTACTTATGTGTTGAAATACTGTGCCTATCTTATCAATTAATTCAACACAGGTGACGCCAATCATACACTAGGAGGGAAGTCCAGGTAGAGCATTTTGTCCCTCCTAGAATGGGTCATGTTGGGAGATATGCACTATCTAATATACTGTACCCCTCTTTCCCGGGCCCCTCCAAGGCTTAATCCGGCCCTGAATAGACCCCCTTATTTACTGAGTTTTGGGTTCTACAGCCCAGCGTTTGCAATCATGTTTATGGCAGAAATTTAAAAGGGCAATGCATTTATTTGCCATGATCAGAAGCACCAGGTTTTTGAACCTGACTCTTAGTAAATATCCCCCCTGGACTTTATTTCTCCTTACAAGGAAAACATTTCTATGATGTAATGTCCTTGCTTTCAGCTGCCTGAGAGAAGAAGACTTCCATTATGAATTATTGGAACTCTTTACTGCTTGTTTGCTAGTGATTTTGTTATGATTTATACTCTGTCCTAGAAGAATCCTGATGTGGACAAATTGAAGGGGAAAAGTTGTATTGAAATACACTTTTTGAAGAAATTGCTTTAACCTACAACATTGTGAAGTAGCAATGTCATCAGGAAAATGAAAAACCCATAAGACTTTACTTATGTGTTACTAATTCATCTGCAATGTTTCTCCACTGCATTGTGCATGTTGACTAGGGGAAAAAAACAGTGAAGAATGGTTGTCTTCAAGCTATTTCTACATAACTAAAGTAGTTAGAGTATGTAATAAAATATTTAAAAACATTTCTATGGCTTTTTTTGTAGATTTTATATAATATATACGATAATAAAATCTTGCGTGTATGAGGTCTATGTACTAAAGGGCCCTACACACTTAAAGATTATCTGACCAATCTTGCTGATTGGAAAAAAAATCTGCCAATGTCTGGGAGCAAATGACAATCAAACATTTGCTCCCAAAATCCAGAAAATGGACAACAACGGTTGTTCAGATAAATTGGTTTAATGAAACAAACTTAACCAATATGTCTAAAAGCCCTTTTTGTCTGTTTTCCAGTGTTTGAGAGCAAATGGTCAATTGTCATTTGCTCCCATACATTACCTAAGTCTTGAAGAAAGATAAAGTGGACTGAGATAAAATACCGACCCACCAGTAACTGTCATTTTTCAAACACAGCCTGTAACATGGAGTTAGGAATATATTGTCTGGTACTTCACCTCCTTCCCCTTTATTTCTTTTTATCTCCTATGTCTTTGTGTGCTATAATATTAAAAGTTTATACCATGTTAATGACTGATAGAAAAGGAAAAATCAATGTTACAGAAGCAGTCTACTTTTCTAAAAGCCTACATATAGAGTATAGGCATTAATGACCCCAGGGGTAATATTTGCAAGTTAAGCTCTCTGCCTATTTTTAAAAATTTACTTTATAAAGTGACTTTGAGTCCTGTAGGAGAAAAGCACTATATAAATAAATTGATGAAGATTATATTATTATTATTATTATTATTATTATTATTACTTAAAGGGATAGGTACTAAATATATGGGACAGAGTAGTAGTTTGGGTAGAGGGGTAGGTATTAGATATATATTTTGCCAGTCCAGTGCCCCACAATTTGTGATGTCAGCTCTGTGTACATATTTAAGTCTGATTTTATGTGAGTGTCTGGTGAGCGCATACTGTAGTCTAGTATACCTACTGACTTTAAGGGTAGTCTCCTTTCCGTGTGTATTACTTACAGGTTTATCAGCATTTTTCTGCTGTATATTTATTAGACTATAGTAGCTACTGTATGTTCAGCTCTTGTCTCACAATGTATAGTTCTACTATAATTCTTTTACAGTAGGTCTCTGACCCTAATGAGAATTAGAATCAGCTTTATTGGCCAGGTATTCTTGCGTATACTAAGAATTTGTCTTCGGTTTGCTATACAACAGCCAAGTAGGTAACAGATAAGCAGGTGGGGGGGTAGGTAAAGTCATACAGATAGGTATACCGTAGGGACACAAATGGGTTACATGTACATCTAGTCAGTCAATGTTCAGGAGTTCAGCAGGCGGACAGCTTGGGGAAAGAAACTTTTGAGGCTTCTGGCGGACCCGGTGGGGTTAATGTTTAATTTGCCATGCCAATTGTACATATTAAAGTTATAGGTGCTCATGAACTGCTATGTGTAATACTTTTTTATGCAAATGCAATTTCCTGGGGGGAAAAAACACAAATTGCATTTTTTTTCAACTACGCATGTACACCAAATATTCTTATGGATCGTTGTGCTAAGGATAAGACGACAAGGGTTGGAGGGGTTGTCTCAGAGCACTATAAGGCAGTGTTCAAGCAAAATGCATCCCATGCTTCCTACAAGAACAATGCATACTGTATGTTAGGATGTGTCCTCATAGATCATAGCTGAAGTAGTGCCTCTTTTGGCACGCAAGGTCCCATGAGTAAATTCTAGCTTCTGTCTTTTTACATCTTTTTTTGCCCAAAATGCGCCTTATTCGCAATTATGACACTTGTAAATATGTGAGCGACTGAGTCTTTAAATATGTATATGAAGTGCTATAATGTAGCAGCTGCAGCTTTTTTCCAATATAAGTTTCATTCTATTATACAGACTTAGGGTCTATGGGGGTCATTCTGACCATTTCGCACGCAGCGGTTCTTTGCTGCGGTGTGAATGGGTCCAGAATGCACATGCGCTGTCGTTGTCCGCAACAACGCTAACAGAGAAGAAAGCAGTCGCAGCGGCGACCGCAGGAAGATGGACAGCAAGAGGGCGTTCCGGGGCGTCAAGTTACTGTTTGCTGCCATTTTCGGGGAGTGGTAAATTAAACACAGGCGTGTCCATGTGAACGGAGGGCGGAGGTGTGACGTCAAAGCTGGCCCCATCATCGCTGGATCCATCGCACAGGGCAAGTAGGTCTGGGGCTTGTCTTGTTTTGAATGAAACATTTTTAGCATAGCAGGGCTGCACAAGCAAATGCAGCCCTGCTATGCTAAAATACATTCCCCCATAGGCGGAGATTAGCTGATCGCACCAGCAGTAAAAAGTTGCTTTGTGCGATCAACTCGGAATGAGGGCCAATGTACTAAGACTTGGAGTAAAGTAGACAGAGATAAAGTACTGACCAATCAGCCTGTAATATGGCAGTTAGGAGCTGACTGGCTGGTACTTTATCTTCATCCACTTTATCTTTCTCCAGGGGTTAGTACATAGACCCCTTGGTCACACACAATATATATAATATATCAAATTAATCAGCACAGTCTCTGTGTGCATCCTAGTTGCAAGTTGCAACACATTGCAACTAAGACACATTTGGGCTCATGTTAGGCATCTCACAATACATAGCGTATTGAGGCTAGATGTATGAGGACACAATGGTAAATGTTAGGCGGTGGATCACTTGTGAGTGCTTGTCTAAATGTAACTTTTTCATTTATTAAGTCAAGTTACTATTCAGTGTTGGGTATATGACACTTCAGTACATTATTATATTGCGTACAAATAGTATAATGTGACCTTTTGAATTTCCTACAAGTAGTGTCATGACATCTTCTTTACACTACTTTTATAATTTCTATTGTGGGTCAGAAATTTACACACTTGTTACTCATGACATAAGTATGCAGTCATTACATAAGTACTGTATACACTCTTGTTACTCTTGACATACTGTAAGTCTGCACACTTGCTACTCCTGACATAAGTATGCACTCTTGTTACTCCTTACATTAGTTTACAAACTTCCTAAAACTAAAGTAAGTATACACAGCACACATGTTACTCCTTACATAAGTATACACACTTATTACTCCTAACATACATACACACTTGATACTTCTGACCAGAGCTGCAACTAGACTTTTTGGTGGTCCCTGTGCCATAGAGAGAATTGGTGCCCCACCCCACCCCTATTTTTCCAATAGGGACATAAGGTGCATGCTTTAAGAGGAAGAAGCATGACATGATTGATCCCAGGGAAAGCCCATGCTGTGATGCTCTTTCCCACATTTTATATATATATATATATATATATATATATATATACTAGGGATGAGCGGGTTCGGTTTCTCTGAATCCGAACCCGCCGAACTTCAGCTTTTTTTACACGGGGCCGAGCAGGCTCGGATCCTCCTGCCTTGCTCGGTTAACCCGAGCGCGCCCGAACGTCATCATCCCGCTGTCGGATTCTCGCGAGGCTCGGATTCTATCGCGAGACTCGGATTCTATATAAGGAGCCGCACGTCTCCGCCATTTTTCACACGTGCATTGAGATTGATAGGGAGAGGACGTGGCTGGCGTCCTCTCCGTTTAGAGTGACTAATAGTACTAGAGAGAGAGAGAGACACAAATTTTGGGGAGCATAATATAGGAGGAGTACTACTTGCTGCTGATAGTGTGACCAGTGGCAGTGACCAGTGCCACCAGTTTAATGAATCCGTTCTCTGCCTGAAAAAAAACGATACACAGTGTGACACAGTCACACATACCATATCTGTGCTCAGCCCAGTGTGCTGCATCATATACTGTATATCATTATCTGACTGCTGAGTGCTCACTGCAGTGCTCACACAGCTTAATTGTGGGGGAGACTGGGGAGCAGTTATAGCAGGAGTACATATTTTAAGTACAGTGCACACTTTTGCTGCCAGAGTGCCACTGCCAGTGTGACTGACCAGTGACCACTGACCACCAGTATTGTGATTGTCTGCTGACCACCAGTATATTGTGATTGTCTGCCTGAAAAAGTTAAACACTCGTCGTGTGGTGTTTTTATAAACGCATTCTGCAGACAGTGTCCAGCAGGTCCGTCATTACATAATATATACCTGTCCGGCTGCAGTACTAGTGTGATATATATATATATATATATATATATATATATATTTTAATTTTATCTCATTATCATCCAGTCTATATTAGCAGCAGACACAGTACGGTAGTCCACGGCTGTAGCTACCTCTGTGTCGGGACTCGGCAGTCGCTCGTCCATCCATAATTGTATACCACCTACCCGTGGTTTATTTTTTTTTCTATCTTCTTGATACTAGTAGCTTACTTTAGGAGTCTGCAGTGCTGACAGACAGTGTCCAGCAGGTCCGTCATTACATAATATATACCTGTCCGGCTGCAGTACTAGTGTGATATATATATATATTTTTTAATTTTATCTCATTATCATCCAGTCTATATTAGCAGCAGACACAGTACGGTAGTCCACGGCTGTAGCTACCTCTGTGTCGGCAGTCGCTCGTCCATCCATAATTGTATACCACCTACCCGTGGTTTATTTTTTTTTTCTATCTTCTTGATACTAGTAGCTTACTTTAAGAGTCTGCAGTGCTGACAGACAGTGTCCAGCAGGTCTGTCATTACATAATATATACCTGTCCGGCTGCAGTACTAGTGTGATATATATATATATATATATATTTTAATTTTATCTCATTATCATCCAGTCTATATTAGCAGCAGACACAGTACGGTAGTCCACGGCTGTAGCTACCTCTGTGTCGGCAGTCGCTCGTCCATCCATAATTGTATACCACCTACCCGTGGTTTTTTTTTTTTTTCTATCTTCTTGATACTAGTAGCTTACTTTAGGAGTCTGCAGTGCTGACAGACAGTGTCCAGCAGGTCCGTCATTACATAATATATACCTGTCCGGCTGCAGTACTAGTGTGATATATATATATATATATTTCTCTATCGTCCTAGTGGATGCTGGGGTTCCTGAAAGGACCATGGGGAATAGCGGCTCCGCAGGAGACAGGGCACAAAAAGTAAAGCTTTAGGATCAGGTGGTGTGCACTGGCTCCTCCCCCTATGACCCTCCTCCAAGCCAGTTAGATTTTTGTGCCCGGCCGAGAAGGGTGCAATCTAGGTGGCTCTCCTAAAGAGCTGCTTAGGAAAGTTTAGCTTAGGTTTTTTATTTTACAGTGAGTCCTGCTGGCAACAGGATCACTGCAACGAG
This sequence comes from Pseudophryne corroboree, assembly GCF_028390025.1. Classification (NCBI taxonomy): domain Eukaryota; kingdom Metazoa; phylum Chordata; class Amphibia; order Anura; family Myobatrachidae; genus Pseudophryne; species Pseudophryne corroboree. Next base: position 352,235,429 of record NC_086447.1, on the reverse strand, counting down.
GGACTTAGGGGAGAAGAAGTGAACTCACCTGCGTGCAGGATGGATTGGCTTCTTGGCTACTGGACATCAGCTCCAGAGGGACGATCACAGGTACAGCCTGGATGGTCACCGGAGCCTTGCCGCCGGCCCCCTTGCAGATGCTGAAGTAAGAAGAGGTCCAGAATCGGCGGCAGAAGACTCCTCAGTCTTCTAAAGGTAGCGCACAGCACTGCAGCTGTGCGCCATTTTCCTCTCAGCACACTTCACACGGCAGTCACTGAGGGTGCAGGGCGCTGGGAGGGGGGCGCCCTGGGAGGCAAATGAATACCTATTTTGGCTAAAAATACCTCACATATAGCCTCCGGAGGCTATATGGAGATATTTAACCCCTGCCAGAATCCGTTAAGAGCGGGAGACGAGGCCGCCGAAAAAGGGGCGGGGCCTATCTCCTCAGCACACAGCGCCATTTTCCCTCACAGAAAGGCTGGAGGGAAGGCTCCCAGGCTCTCCCCTGCACTGCACTACAGAAACAGGGTTAAAACAGAGAGGGGGGGCACTAATTTGGCGATATGCTTATATATATATTAAGATGCTATAAGGGAAAACACTTATATAAGGTTGTCCCTATATAATTATAGCGTTTTTGGTGTGTGCTGGCAAACTCTCCCTCTGCCTCTCCAAAGGGCTAGTGGGTCCTGTCCTCTATCAGAGCATTCCCTGTGTGTGTGCTGTGTGTCGGTACGTGTGTGTCGACAGGTAGGAGGACGATGTTGGTGAGGAGGCGGAGCAATTGCCTGTAATGGTGATGTCACTCTCTAGGGAGTCGACACCGGAATGGATGGCTTATTTAGGAAATTACGTGATAATGTCAACACGCTGCAAGGTCGGTTGACGACATGAGACGGCCGACAAACAATTAGTACGGTCCAGACGTCTCAAAAACACCGTCAAGGGTTTTAAAACGCCCGTTTACTTTAGTCGGTCGACACAGACACAGACAGGGACACTGAATCCAGTGTCGACGGTGAATAAACAAACGTATTCCTTATTAGGGCCACACGTTAAAGGCAATGAAGGAGGTGTTACGTATTTCTGATACTACAAGTACCACAAAAGAGGGTATTATGTGGGATGTGAAAAAACTACCATAGTTTTTCCTGAATCAGATAAATTAAATAAAGTGTGTGATGATGCGTGGGTTCCCCCCGATAGAAAATTATGGGCGGTATACCCTTTCCCGCCAGAAGTTAGGGCGCGTTGGGAAACACCCTTTAAGGTGGATAAGGCGCTCACACGCTTATCAAAACAAGTGGCGGTACCGTCTATAGATAGGGCCGTCCTCAAGGACCAGCTGACAAGGCTGGAAAATATAATAAAAAGTATATACACACATACTGGTGTTATACTGCGGCCAGCGATCGCCTCAGCCTGGATGTGCAGAGCTAGGGTGGCTTGGTCGGATTCCCTGACTAAAAATATTGATACCCTTGACAGGGACAGTATTTTATTGACTATAGAGCATTTCTATATATGCGAGATGCACAGAGGGATATTTGCACTCTGGCATCATGAATAAACGCGATGTCCATAACTGCCAGAAGATGTTATGGACACGACAGTGGTCAGGTGATGCAGATTCCAAACGGCACAGTATGGCCGTATACAGGAAGAGGACTTGTTTGGGGTCGGTCCATCGGACCTGGTGGTCACGGCAACTGCTGGAAAATCCACCGTTTTTTACCCTAAGTCACATCTCTGCAGAAAAAGACACCGTCTTTTCAGCCTCAGTCCTCTCGTCCCTATAAGATCATATCTGCCCAGGGATAGAGGAAAGGGAAGAAGACTGCAGCAGGCAGCCCATTCCCAGGAACAGAAGCGTTCCACCGCGTCTGACAAGTTCTCAGCATGGCGCTGAGACCGTACAGGACCCCTGGATCCTACAAGTAGTATCCCGGGGGTACAGATGGGAATGTCGAGACGTTTCCCCTTCGCAGGCTCCTGAAGTCTGCTTTACCAAGTCTCCCTCCGACAAGGAGGTAGTATGGGAAAAAATTCACAAGCTGTATTCCCAGCAGGTGATAATTAAATTACCCCTCCTACTACAGAAAAGGGGTATTATTCCACACTATATTGTGGTACTGAAGCCAGAAGGCTAGGTGAGACTTATTCTAAAAATTTGTTTTTGAACACTTACAAAGGTTCAAATTAAGATGAAGTCACTCAGAGCAGTGATAACGAACCAGGAATAAGGGGACTATATAGTGTCCCGGGACATCAGGGATGCTTACCTCTATGTCCCAAATTTGCCCTTCTCACTAAGGGTACCTCAGGTTCGTGGTGCAGAACTGTCACTATCAGTTTCAGACGCTGCCGTTTGGATTGTCCACGGCACCCTGGGGTCTTTACCAAGGTAATGGCCGAATTGATGATTCTTCTTCGAAGAAAAGGCGTCTTAATTATCCCTTACTTGGACGATCTCCTGATAGGGGCATAGTCCAGGGAACAGTTGGAGGTCGGAGTAGCACTATCTCGGATACTGCTACAATCAGCACGGGTGGATTCTAAATATTCCAAAATCGCAGCTGATCCCGACGACACGTCTGCTGTGCCTAGGGATGATTCTGGACACAGTCCAGAAAAAGGTGTTTCTCCCGGAAGAGAAAGCCAGGGAGTTATCCGAGCAAGTCAGGAACCTCCTAAAAACAGTGCATCATTGCACAAGGGTCCTGGTAAAAATGGTGGCTTCCTACGAAGCAATTCCATTCGGCAGATTTCACGTAAGAACTTTTCAGTGGGATCTGCTGGACAAATGGTCCGGATCGCATCTTCAGATGCATCAGCGGATAACCCAATATCCAAGGACAAGGGTGTCTCTCCTGTGGTGGTTATAGAGTGCTCATCTTCTAGAGGGCAGCAGATTCGGCATTCAGGATTGGATGCTGGTAACCACGGAGCCCAGCCTGAGAGGCTGGGGAGCAGTCACACAAGGAAAAAATTTCCAGGGAGTGTGATCAAGTATGGAGACTTTTCTCCACATAAATATACTGGAGCTAAGGGTAAATTTATAATGCTCTAAGCTTAGCAAGACCTCTGCTTCAAGGTCAGCCGGTATTGATCCAGTGGGAAAAACATCACGGCAGTCGCCCACGTAAACAGACAGGGCGACACAAGAAGCAGGAGGGCAATGGCAGAAACTGCAAGGACTTTTCGCTGGGCGGAAAATCATGTGATAACACTGTCAGCAGTTTTTCATCCCGGGAATGGAAACTGGGAAGCAGACTTCCTCAGCACGACCTCCACCCGGGAGAGTGGAAACTTCATTGAGAAGTTTTTTTTTCCACATGATTGTAAACCGTTGGGAAATACCAAAGGTGGACATGATGGCGTCCCGTCTGAACAAAAAACGGGACAGGTATTGCGCCAGGTCAAGAGACCCTCAGGCAATAGATGTGGACGTTCTGGTAACACCGTGGGTGTACCAGTCGGTGTATGTGTTCCCTCCTCTGCTTCTCATACCTAAGGTGCTGAGAATTATAAGACGTAGAGGAGTAAGAACTATACTCATGGCTCCGGATTGGCCAAGAAGGACTTGGTACCCGGAACTTCAAGAGATGCTTACAGAGGTCTTATGGCCTCTGCCGCTAAGAAGGGACTTGCTTCAGCAAGTACCATGTCTGTTCCAAGACTTACCGCAGCTGCGTTTGTCGGCATGGCGATGGAAAGCCGGATCCTAAGGGAAAAAAGGCATTCCGGAAGAGGTCATTCCTACCCTGGTCAAAGCCAGAAAGGAGGTGACCGCACAACATTATCACCACGTGTGGCGAAAATATGTTGCGTGGTGTGAGGCCAGGAAGGCCCCACAAAGAAATTTCAACTCGGTCGTTTCCTGCATTTCCTGCAAACAGGAGTGTCTATGGGCCTCAAATTGGGGTCCATTAAGGTTCAAATTCGGCCCTGTAAATTTTCTTCCAGAAAGAATTGGCTTCAGTTCCTGAAGTCCAGAAGTTTGTCAAGGGAGTATTGCATATACAAACCCCTTTTTTGTGCCTCCAGTGGCACTGTGGGATCTCAACGTAGTTCTGAGATTCCTCAAATCACATTGGGTTAAAACCAGTCAAATATGTGGATTTGAAGCATCTCACATAAAAAGTGACCATGCTCTTGGCCCTGGCCTGGACCAGGCGAGTGTCAAATTGGTGGTTTTTTCTCAAAAAAGCCCATATCTGTTTGTCCATTCGGACAGGGCAGAGCTGCGGACTCGTCCCCAGTTCTCTCCCTAAGGTGGTGTCAGTGTTTCACCTGAACCAGCTTATTGTGGTGCCTTGCACCTACTAGGGACTTGGAGGACTCCAAGTTGCTAGGAGTTGTCAGGGCCCTGAAAATATGTTCCAGGACAGCTGGAGTCAGAAAATCTGACTCGCTGTTTATACTGTATGCACCCAACAAGTTGGGTGCGCCTGCTTCTAAGCAGGCGATTGCTCGTTGGATTTGTAACACAATTCAACTTGCACATTCTGAGGCAGGCCTGCCACAGTCTAAATCGGTTAAGGCCCATTCCACAAGGAAGGTGGGCTCATCTTGGGCGGCTGCCCGAGAGGTCTCGGCATTACAACTCTGCCGAGCAGCTACGTGGTCAGGGGAGAACACGTTTGTAAAATTCTACAAATTTGATATCCTGGCAAAAGAGGACCTGGAGTTCTCTCATTTGGTGCTGCAGAGTCATCCGCACTCTCCCGCCCGTTTGGGAGCTTTGGTATAATCCCCATGGTCCTTTCAGGAACCCCAGCATCCACTAGGACGATAGAGAAAATAAGAATTTACTTACCGATAATTCTATTTCTCGGAGTCCGTAGTGGATGCTGGGCGCCCATCCCAAGTGCGGATTATCTGCAATACTTGTACATAGTTACAAAAATCGGGTTATTATTGTTGTGAGCCATCTTTTCAGAGGCTCCGCTGTTATCATACTGTTAACTGGGTTTAGATCACAAGTTGTACGGTGTGATTGGTGTGGCTGGTATGAGTCTTACCCGGGATTCATAATTCCTCCCTTATTGTGTACGCTCGTCCGGGCACAGTACCTAACTGGCTTGGAGGAGGGTCATAGGGGGAGGAGCCAGTGCACACCACCTGATCCTAAAGCTTTACTTTTTGTGCCCTGTCTCCTGCGGAGCCGCTATTCCCCATGGTCCTTTCAGGAACCCCAGCATCCACTACGGACTCCGAGAAATAGAATTATCGGTAAGTAAATTCTTATTTTTAATTTTATCTCATTATCATCCAGTCTATATTAGCAGCAGACACAGTACGGTAGTCCACGGCTGTAGCTACCTCTGTGTCGGCAGTCGCTCGTCCATCCATAATTGTATACCACCTACCTCTTTTTTTCTTTGCGTCATGTGCTGTTTGGGGAGTGTTTTTTGGAAGGGCCATCCTGCGTGACACTGCAGTGCCACTCCTAGGTGGGCCAGGTGTTTGTGTCGGCCACTAGGGTCGCTTAGCTTACTCACACAGCTACCTCATTGCGCCTCTTTTTTTCTTTGCGTCATGTGCTGTTTGGGGAGTGTTTTTTGGAAGGGCCATCCTGCGTGACACTGCAGTGCCACTCCTAGATGGGCCAGGTGTTTGTGTCGGCCACTAGGGTCGCTTAGCTTACTCACACAGCTACCTCATTGCGCCTCTTTTTTTCTTTGCGTCATGTGCTGTTTGGGGAGTGTTTTTTGGAAGGGCCATCCTGCGTGACACTGCAGTGCCACTACTAGATGGGCCAGGTGTTTGTGTCGGCCACTAGGGTCGCTTAGCTTACTCACACAGCTACCTCATTGCGCCTCTTTTTTTCTTTGCGTCATGTGCTGTTTGGGGAGTGTTTTTTGGAAGGGCCATCCTGCGTGACACTGCAGTGCCACTCCTAGATGGGCCAGGTGTTTGTGTCGGCCACTAGGGTCGCTTAGCTTACTCACACAGCTACCTCATTGCGCCTCTTTTTTTCTTTGCGTCATGTGCTTTTTGGGGAGTGTTTTTTGGAAGGGCCATCCTGCGTGACACTGCAGTGCCACTCCTAGATGGGCCAGGTGTTTGTGTCGGCCACTAGGGTCGCTTAGCTTACTCACACAGCTACCTCATTGCGCCTCTTTTTTTCTTTGCGTCATGTGCTGTTTGGGGAGTGTTTTTTGGAAGGGCCATCCTGCGTGACACTGCAGTGCCACTCCTAGATGGGCCAGGTGTTTGTGTCGGCCACTAGGGTCGCTTAGCTTACTCACACAGCTACCTCATTGCGCCTCTTTTTTTCTTTGCGTCATGTGCTGTTTGGGGAGTGTTTTTTGGAATGGCCATCCTGCGTGACACTGCAGTGCCACTCCTAGATGGGCCAGGTGTTTGTGTCGGCCACTAGGGTCGCTTAGCTTAGTCATCCAGCGACCTCGGTGCAAATTTTAGGACTAAAAATAATATTGTGAGGTGTGAGGTATTCAGAATAGACTGAAAATGAGTGGAAATTATGGTTTTTGAGGTTAATAATACTTTGGGATCAAAATGACCCCCAAATTCTATGATTTAAGCTGTTTTTTAGTGTTTTTTGAAAAAAACACCCGAATCCAAAACACACCCGAATCCGACAAAAAAAATTCGGTGAGGTTTTGCCAAAACGCGGTCGAACCCAAAACACGGCCGCGGAACCGAACCCAAAACCAAAACACAAAACCCGAAAAATTTCAAGTGCACATCTCTAATATATACTGCTCAAAAAATAAAGGGAACACTTAAACAACACAATGTAACTCCAAGTCAATCACACTTCTGTGAAATCAAACTGTCCACTTAGGAAGCAACACTGATTGACAATCAATTTCACATGCTGTTGTGCAAATGGAATAGACAACAGGTGGAAATTATAGGCAATTAGCAAGACACCCCCAATAAAGGAGTTGTTCTGCAGGTGGTGACCACAGACCACTTCTCAGCTCCTGTGCTTTCTGGCTGATGTTTTGGTCACTTCTGAAAGCTGGCGGTGCTTTCACTCTAGTGGTAGCATGAGACGGAGCCTACAACCCACACAAGTGGCTCATGTAGTGCAGCTCATCCAGGATGGCACATCAATGCGAGCTGTGGCAAGAAGGTTTGCTGTATCTGTCAGCGTAGTGTCCAGAGCATGGAGGCGCTACCAGGAGACAGGCCAGTACATCAGGAGACGTGGAGGAGGCCGTAGGAGGGCAACAACCCAGCAGCAGGACCGCTACCTCCGCCTTTGTGCAAGGAGGAACAGGAGGAGCACTGCCAGAGCCCTGCAAAATGACCTCCAGCAAGCCACAAATGTGCATGTGTCTACTCAAACGATCAGAAACAGACTCCATGAGGGTGGTATGAGGGCCCGACGTCCACAGGTGGGGGTTGTGCTTACAGCCCAACACCGTGCAGGACGTTTGGCATTTGCCAGAGAACACCAAGACTGGCAAATTCGCCACTGGCGCCCTACGCTCTTCACATATGAAAGCAGGTTCTCACTAAGCACATGTGACAGAGTCTGGAGACGCCAAGGAGAACGTTCTGCTGCCTGCAACATCCTCCAGCATGACCGGTTTGGCAGTGGGTCAGTAATGGTGTGGGGTGGCATTTCTTTGGGGGGCCGCACAGCCCTCCATGTGCTCACCAGAGGTAGCCTGACTGCCATTAGGTACCGAGATGAGATCCTCAGACCCCTTGTGAGACCATATGCTGGGGCGGTTGGCCCTGGGTTCCTCCTAATGCAAGATAATGCTAGACCTCATGTGGCTGGAGAGTGTCAGCAGTTCCTGCAAGACGAAGGCATTGATGCTATGGACTGGCCCGCCCGTTCCCCAGACCTGAATCCAATTGAGCACATCTGGGATATCATGTCTCGCTCCATCCACCAACGCCACGTTGCACCACAGACTGTCCAGGAGTTAGCGGATGCTTTAGTCCAGGTCTGGGAGGAGATCCCTCAGGAGACCATCCGCCACCTCATTAGGAGCATGCCCAGGCATTGTAGGGAGGACATACAGGCACGTGGAGGCCACACACACTACTGAGCCTCATTTTGACTTGTTTTAAGAACATTACATCAAAGTTGGATCAGCCTGTAGTGTGTTTTTCCACTTTCATTTTGAGTGTGACTCCAAATCCAGACCTCCATGGGTTAATAAATTTGATTTCCATTGATAATTTTTGTGTGATTTTGTTGTCAGCACATTCTACTATGTAAAGAACAAAGTATTTAATAAGAATATTTCATTCATTCAGATCTAGGATGTGTTATTTTAGTGTTCCCTTTATTTTTATGAGCAGTGTATTTATATATATAATACACACACATTTATAGACCACTGCAGGAAAGTGGATTTAGACACAAGTCCTCTTCATACCACATTCATGCACTTCAGTTACAGTATACTTTATTAAAAAACACATTTGAATATACTGTTATACCCAGGATTCAAACCTATAATCTGTTGAATTCTAATCGAACACCCTACTCAGAAGAAATCTCAAGTTGAGTTCATGAATGTTGTATAAGTATTAGCGACAAAAGGGGTCAGGGTAGGAGACAGGGACGGTCAGGAGATGCTGGGCTTCAAAAATGGGGGAAGCTGCAAGTGAAAGTAATTAAAACAGATAATTGACAAGTGCCGCCAACAGCACCCCCTGCCCTGCAGCGCTATATGCGGTGCCCCCTCCTCACACACCTAGTAACGCCGATGCTTCTGACATAAGTATACACACGTGTTACTTCTGACATAAGTATGCAGACTTGTTACTCTTGACATAAATATACACTCTTGTTACTCCTGTCATAATTATGCAATCTTGTTACTCCTGACATAAAAAAGGCATTTTGTATCCCCCAGCACCCTGAATGATAACAGTAACCAGATTTAAATCCCACACAATATTAGAATTCAGAGATCTCTGTTACATATATTTGCGCAAATGTATGAATAAGCCCCAAAGCCACATCAAGGCATCTCTGTATATTTGGGGTCCCTAGCACTGTATCTAGGTGCAGGGTGTGGCACCCCAGAGCACCAGCATAAGCCAGAAATCCCAGGGCAGCATACCAGTGAAAAAACTATAGTGTTAATAAATTAGTGTTAGGAAGCTGAAGCTACAAAGGTGATACAAAAATTAGATGTAATTAAAATGGAGAAATAGTGTTAAAGAAATTAGTATGTGAAAAGTGTTAATAGAATGTAAAGGTATGCCACACTAAAGCCATCCAGCTCAGCCAGTCCAGAGGCACCACACCTCCATCACCCCAATCTGGGTCTATGATTTTTTTTTTGCTTAGAAATACCCCACCCTTTCAAGCACCTGAATGATATCACTAAGCTAATTGAGCATCTGCTACTATATATACTCCTGACATAATTATGCATACTTGTTTCTCCTGATATGAGTATACACGCTTGTTACTCCTAACATAAGTATACACTCATGTTACTCCTGACATAAGTATGAACACTTGCTACCTATCCTGACCAGGGACGTGCAGTCAGAGGAGGCAGGGAAGGCAGAGCCTCCCCTGTAATACTGCTTGTCATACTCCTTAGTTTTGACTATATCACTATAAAAAATCACTACATAATACAAATATATTTATAACTTATATATCTTTGTATTATAGCAATCATTTTTATAGTTACAACTTGCTAGATTTTGCAGGGCCCCCTTGAGTCGCTGGGATAGACGAGAGTTGAGGCAACGACAGCTCAGCCTCATCTCTCATAGTTAGACATTGCCTGTCACAGTGTGCAGAGTGAGGCGGGGCCACGCCTTGACCAATAATACTGCTTAGAAAAGGAGCAATGTGAGGCATGCCTCAGTGTTGGGGGGTATGCCTCTATCTATGATGGACCAATCTACGCTGACGCTGTAAGAAAAAGACAGACGGACATAGTGACTTCCACCCTACCCTGCACCAGTTTCCCCACTGTACTGCCAGCCCTGCATACCGGAAGGAGGTGAAAGCACCTAGCATAGGATCCCTGTCCATGTCCCAGGTGAGAGGTGCACAAACCCGGATCCTCTGCCTGCCTCCAGCCACCGAGCTCAGAGTCCCCTTTTCTGGCTTGTCCTGGCGCTGCTGTCCGGTCTTCGGTCCTCCTTGGATCACCCTCGGAGTCTCTGAAGCCCCCTCCTCATCCTCTGACTGTGGCCAAGAGATGGAAGATAAACCAGCGGGCAAGTGACAGGAGAGAAATGGCTGCTGAGACCCACCAACATTGGCACTGCCAGCGAAAGATGAAGAGAAGACCAGCATGTATCCAGCTGATGTGGGGCAATGTGTGGGCTCAGCTCCCTCTTATTACATTAGATGGGGGTGCTTATACTGTGTTTGTACCTTTCTGTGCATTATCATTCAGCGTGTCATTATTATAAGTATAGTGAATTTTTTATTTTATTTTTATTTTTTAAATACAATATACAGTACATGTAATTTTTCTTTGGTGTTTTGTATTTTATATATATTCACATTCATCACAACAGTACCCTCCCAGTCATTGACCTCACTGCACGTCACTGGTCCTGACATACTGTAAGTATACACACCTGTTACTACTGATATAAGTATACACACTTGTTACTTCTGACATAAGTCTACACATTTTTCACTGCCAACATAATTACAAATTATTGTTACTCTTGACATAAATATACATACTTGTTACTCCTTAGTCTAACATACTGTAGTATGCCTTTGTCACTCCTAGGACAAGTATAGACATTTGTTACTACTGACATAAATATGCACTCTTGTCACTCCTGACATATACACACTTGTTACTCGTGATAAAAACATTGGTGGGGGGAAGGGGGGGGGTGTTATTCAGATGTAATTGGAGTTTCTTTGTGTGCTGCAAAGTACCGATTATCGGTACTTTGCACAAGTGCTGATCCCTTTCTGCGCATGCACGAATTAGTATTGCGACGTCGGAAGCAGTCCGGAATCACACTGTCTGTGATTGACAGTCTGAAGCCATTTGGAGGTGGGGAAGGGGTGGTGATGGACTCCATTTCTCCAACAGAGGCATGTTGCGACCATTTAGGATGAGGGAATAAGCCAGGATCTCCATCAGAGGATGGAAATTTCCTGGCTTCTCGGTGGGTATTGCGGCGACTGGCTTGCACAACCCCAAGGGTCGCACAGCCGGTCGATGGTGGCCAGGGACTGCATCCTAGGAAGCAGTTTGGATCAGTAATGCAGTAGGAGGCTGCAGCATTATCATATTAGTGCTATCACTGCTGTTTCTATGTAAGCAGCAGCAATAGCAACTCCAAACACATCTGAATTAGCTACATGGTGCATATTGTAATGATGTACAGCCTGACACATTCTGAGATGCATCAAATTGAACATATGCATGTGAATATGCACATGTGTATTTTGCTGCTTGCATTCTGAACTTAAATACCCCTAACTACACGAACCCCTAAAACAATAATACAAGAAATGTTTCTCATTTTACTTTTGTTAAAATAGCGTGTCACTGAGAATTTAAAGCCACAAAATATATATGTTTTTTCGGTAGAACTGTATTGATTTAAGAGGTTTAAATATTAAAGAATATAATAACACTTTTTATTTAATATGTTCTAAGTTATAAAATTGAGACTAAAAACATGGACTTGCTATTCATGTTGTAACCTGTAGATTACAGTGTGGATAATTGGTCCAGATGTCTACAGACAGAGTGTGAGGTTCATTTTTCCTTACACTTCATGACTTCTGGGAAAAGCAAATCATCACGTCACCAATCTCTGCCCTAAAGTGCTGTGTGTCCCTTAACCTTCACAAGTGATTTTCAGTGCTCCGGTATGTTCTAAAGCAGATGGAAATTCATGAGTCAAACTATGTTACTCTTTCCCAACACTCAGGTCCAGGTAAGGCAAAGAAGTGAGCTTTAGAAAGTTTTGTTATTGTTTGTATGTTTGGAGTTTATTTTTTGCTTTAATAACTAACTTTATTGCATGTATAGTATACCACACATTAACATTTATATTTATATTACATTTCTGAGCACAAATAAAAACTACCTTATGGCACGTGACAGTGAATTTCAGGAAAATGCACAAAAATGTCCAGTAAAGCTTATGCTATACAACACAATGTAATGCCTTCATTGAGTAAGACAGGAGAAAGACAAAGTAACATTCACAGCATGTTAGGTCGACATTACAATCATAAGTTTTTTTGGAGCACCAAAGGGTTTATTTTTCCCAACCTCTCATACATTTGGGAAACAACCCTCCTTTAGCATTCCCAAAATTCCCCAGGGTTGACTCCCATACAGTAGCTCAAATGGGTTAAACCCAATGGAGACTTGAGGAACCTCTCTGACAGAAAACAACAAGTAAGGAAGAAGGGAGTCCCAATCCTTCCTTTACTTCACGACTGCCTTTCTGAACATATGCTTAAGGGTCTGATTAAACCTCTTCAGTAGTCCATCCATTTGTAGGTGGTAAACAGAACTAGAGTTTTCACCCCCAGCAGCTGACAATACTGTATACAGTATCTCGCATTAGGCTGAACATGAATGGTGTACCCTGATCTGTAAGAATTTCCTTAGGGATTTCCAATTAGATGTACAAATGAAAAAAAAAATTCCTAGCTATCATGCTAGACTTTATATTTTATAAGACTATAGCTTCCAGATAGTGTGTTGTGTAATATAGGGGCAGATTTATTAAGCCTGGGGAAGTGATAAAGTGGAAAGTGATAACGCACCAGCCAATCAGTTCCTAACTGCGATGTTACAGACTCAGGGGCAGATGTATTAACCTGGAGAAGGCATAAGGAAGTGATAAACCAGTGATATGTGCAAGGTGATAAAGGCACCAGCCAATCAGCTCCAATATGTAAATTAACAGTTAGGATCTGATTGGCTGGTGCCTTTATCACCTTGCACATATCACTGGTTTATCACTTCCTTATGCCGTCTCCAGGTTAATACATCTGCCCCTCAGTTTGAAAAATGACAGTTAGAAACTGACTGGTTGGTTGCTTTATCACCTTCCACTTTATCATTTCACCAGGCCTAATAAATCTGTCCCACAGTACCACCAAAACATACTGGTGTCCTCGAGCCAACCTTTCTTGAGGCCCAACCAAATCCACGTCAATGTGCTCAAAGGGTAGCTGTATCAATAGCAGTGAAACAAGAGGGGCCCGGTATGAGCATTTAGCAGATGGGCCAAGCCTGGCAATAATTTTTCATGGCCATATGCACCTCGGTTAATAAAATCTAAACTGGGTTTTTCTCCTGGGTATTGTCCTCCTCAAGGTCCTGTGCCCTCTAACATGGATTTGTGCTGCTTTTAAAACCAGTGGAAAATGTACTGTACTTGGGGCACTACTGCCTGTTCCACATCTTTCTCCTGTACAGTGCTTACTCTACACAAGCAATCATTCTTAATCACAAAGTAGGGCCCTGCCCCTGAGGGTGAGACTACTCATGACATCCTGTTCAACTTCGTCACTGCCTTACAGTCTTGTTCCAGGGTTGCATAATTAACTTGGTCCCATGCAATATGTCTGGTCAGACTTGCTATAAGATCGCCTCCTGGAATAACAGGAAGTTACGTCCCAAGATAAGCAGTGGGTACAGCTGCTCAGAAGCTATTGCCACCATGGTACACACTGTCTGGCCCCTGAGGGTGACTAGAATTAGGGTCCTCTCATATTCCTCAGATGTCCCATGAATACACAGGACCTTAATTTTTGGGAAACGAGGTGCTGGCCTGAAACCAATGTAAGTTCACTACCAGTGTCCACCAAGGCAAGGACCACATTCTGGTTAATGAGGATTGTTATCCAAAGTAACAGATTGCCCTTCTGGGGTACACTCATGGTACAGTAGCATGGTCCATTGGCCCTATCTCCTGGGCTAGGGAGCAGTCCACAGACTCCTGCAGTGTTGGGCACTCCATCGGGATGCATCCAGGCTCCCCACATTCAAAACATATATTTAACCAGTCTCAGGTTCACCTTGTTATCTATGAGGTTTTTCACTGTCAGCCCTGGGTGGTTCCTGGATAAACCCGTTTTCTGTCTTGGCACAGGTTTTGGCACAAAACCAAGAGGCTTGGCTATTTGCTGCAATGCCTCAAATCTCTCCACCAGTGTGGAGAGTTCCTTGGGGTTTTGGGGGACTGCCTGCATCACCCACTTTCTCTGACACCTATTTAAAGTCCGGCCGTAGTGATCAACTGCCAGCTCCACCATCCGATGGGGCAAATTCTCCTCTGTCCCTAACCACTTTCTCAGTATTTTGACTAAAGCAGCCAACTGAGTTCTGATCGGGGTTTCTTTGGAGAAATGCCACTCATGGAAGCACTGTGCTCAGCCTGGTCTAAAAACACAGACAAAAGCCAGTATCACCATTTATAAGGCAGAGTACAACAATGACTCCCTCTCCTTAAGTTCCATATAAACCCACTTGTGCCTCACTGAACAAGTGTGATGCCAGCTTCTCCACAGAGACTTTCAGTGGACATTTCACCCTATTTGTTGTTCTCTCATGCTGAGATAGAGTTTTTCTGAAGCTCTTTAAGTTCTGGCTGTTGTTGCTGGCAGTGCAGTAGCAGCCATTCATACCGTAATTCTTGCTGCAGTTGCATCTGAATCAGCTGCTGCTGCGGCTGCTGCCCGCTCACAAGCAATTTCCGTAATTCCTCCATTTTGGTTTCTTTGTGGGTTGGGAAGTGGAAACTATGGTAGCTTCCCTTATTTTGTCAGGATGACTGCAGACCAGAAACCATTACACAGCAAATGTTCATAGCCCTGTTAGTAACTACTCCATTGTCACTGATCAGCATTTACAGCATCGGTCATTCAGATAAATGGCCCAGACAGTCTTTTTATACCTTAGATTCCTGTATCACTCACACTTTGCCTTCTTAAGGAAGTACCTCAAAGCTGCTCTGTTTGGATCAGTCACATGCCTTTAGCTGTGCCAGAATGCAGGGCATACATACACTGAAGTCAACACGTAGGTATGACACACATTATTTTAATCCTCCAAATGCATGACTTCCCTGGGCTTAATAGCTAAACACACTTGGCTCCCCTGCAGAATACTGCACCTATTGCCACAATATATTGTATTTTTATATGTTTACTACAAAATGGTGCCATACATGCTTAAAGAAATATTTTTTGCATTGAGAAACCCTGGCAGTCCTAGAAATATAATTTTTTACTAAATTATTATTTTGATGTAGCAAAAAAGAGGAGAAGAACAAGCGCCTATGGTGCAGTAAGTTTTGTATGTGTTGGACAACACTGTAGCGATATATATAAATGCGTACCAGATAATTTCTTGAATGTCAGTGTGCTGAGAGGCCGGGCCGACTGATGAAGCGGCCAGCAGGTGGAGCCGAGTCAGATGAGAGATGGTGTTGCTTGCAAGAAATATCCTGATTGACATCTATCTATTTTGACGTGGTTTAAAGAAATTATCTGGTACGCATTTATATATATCGCTACAGTGTTGTCCAACACATACAAAACTTACTGCACCATAGGCGCTTGTTCTTCTCCTCTTTTTTGCTACAGAATCCATGCCATATACCTCTGGTATACTGAGGAACTGAGCTGCCGCCCTGAAGAGCGGAAGGTGCCTAATATAACTGATTTGAAGCTCACGAGACTTTGCTAGGACTTACATAAACCTATGAAACTTTGCTACTATCCATTTTTGAGGCTATTATACCACCGACTTTATATACACGGAAAAAGTTTTAACCGTGCGGTCGACTCCAGAAGAAGCGCACCAGTCTACACACATCTTTTCTCTGTCTATTATTTTGATGTATTCATTTTTCTTATAGAGCCAAAGTACTGTAGCCTACCTGAGACACCCAACACTAGTGGGTGCCCTTTGTTGAGTGTGTCATGGTGCCATGCCATAGAGTGTACTGTGTGCTGGTATATTGTGAAGCTTTGGAGAATGAAATGTTTTCCAGAGAATCGCCTCAATTTGTACATTTTTTATGTCTGCTTTTCAGACAAAAGCTCTATCATTCAAACAATCAGCATATGCATGCCCTGCAACAAAATGTTGTGGCTCATTGTTAATAGAAATATATATTTGTGTTAATTGGTAGTATTTAATGAACATTATATAGGACTTCCCTAGTAACAGGGGTAAAAGAGATTGGTTGAACTGCCCACACCTACAATATCTAAAGGTAACCTAAGAATATTATATCTTCAGTGCTGTATAAAAGAATGCTCAATAAGAAATATATACATATCTTTTTTGAGAACATGAAGCAGAGCTATCATAAGAAATTTGCATAATCCCGTTTAATTTAAAATTAGCCTTGGGTAGTGTAGAGTAGTTCACTGCTTACAATATAAAAACAATCTGCATATATTTCTACAATTCTGTTTGTTTCTGAAATTAAGACTTTCACTCGCAATAGTTACTGTATTATTTCAAGGCTACTCGTACAGTATAATACTAATGGTAAAAATATTTGGTCATTTGCTAGCCAAACAAGGTAATTACTAAAATATATAGCAACCATAGTCCTATCTCTTTATAATGTCCTAAATGATATCACCACCTTTGCTTACCTCCTCTCACCAACAGCACATTAATCTTTCACCCTCTCTCATTTTTAGGCTATATTTGTTGCCAACTTATTTTTCTGTATGTTTCTAAAGCTGGTGAATTACTAAACGAAGTCAGTATGGAGACCATGCAGTTTTGATCTGTTAAACAAAACAACTTTGAGTTCAATGAAGTATTGATCAGTACATTGAAAATGTGTGAAAACACATTAATAGCAAATTGAGTATCAGGTTGGTTTTGCCTTTTAAACTATTAGCACTTTTAAATCACCGGAATTGCACTGGTAACTGGCAGGGTATTACATACTGTATGGGCTATGGACTTACATTAGCCATATCCTTGGAACAAGATATGCATATGAATTAGGATCTCTGTGTACTCAAATTTCAAAACAGTCTGAATTTCCTTCTACATGCCCTCAATGTCTGTGCCCACAAAACAATCTGCATATTGCGCTCAGGTGTGAGATCAATTTTTACAAGTGATAGAAATACATTTTTTTTGTTTTTTTGTGGGTGATTGTGTTTCCTTTGCAGACAAATGGCCACAGTACCATGTTTTGTTTCCGCATGCTGTTGATTTACAACTGATTTAATAAAGTGCTGATAAAATTATTTGATTACATACAGATTAAATAATTTGGTTAGATGTCATTAGACAGCAACATGTTTAATATGTAAAGGGATATCATCAGCAGAGTGCTTATTGTTTTTAAAAAAAATGCAGTCAATAACTTAAGTGTCCAAAGTCCAGAAGTTGGGAAAGACAATTGGCATCTTTTACTTTGATAATGTTATGATTTCTTTATGCACTGATATAATTAGGTACAGATTACATTATTTGTTTACTTTATATAGCAACATGTCTGACATGCAGAGGATAGCAGCAGCAGCGTATTCACTGAGAAAAGATGTGCTCAACAACTGCAAGAGGTCCAAATCCTAGAAATGAAATGGTTTAACAAAGGTGACTGACATCTTCATTCATGAAAAGATACACATTTGATTAGATACTGTTGTACAGCAACATACAGTATGTGACAGGCATAGGGTTAGCAGGGGCAGACAGTTCATTTAAAATAAGAATATTCTGTACATCAAAATACTGCCCTGAAAAAAGAATGAAATGGTTTCCATAAGGATATTGGTGACTTTCATTTTGGTTAGATTATACAGCAGCATGTACAGAGGCATAACAGCAGCAGAAGGCTCATTTTTAAAAAACAGAAAATACACAAAGAGGTTGGCGTGGGGAAAGGGTGGAAAAAACACATTACAGCTGTGGATCTGTAAGCAGGTAGGTACCCTGGGAGATAGGAGGAGGTAGAGATGCTACAGACCTCAATGACAACTCATCAGCTAAGTCATTAAGAAGGGGGACACTATATTGTGTGCCCCAGATTGTATCTCTGTCTGGCCCTGTATGTGCAACAGCCCCTCCTGTATATATGTCACACTGTACATGTCAGTTACTGCATGTTTCTGTGATTCTGCCTTTTTGATTGGCTCTGTTCATGTCTGTGTCTCAGTATGAAAACTACTTCTGGATTGTACCAGCTGAAGTACAAAGGACTGTCATCTGAACTGCACCAATATATGTCCCCATAGGAACCCCAAAGTAATAGGGAATCCAGATAAACAGCAGTCAACTGAAGATATAAAAATTGATAGTGTAGGCAGATAATTGCATGCACTAGCTGCTTATAAGGGAAAATGGTAAAATAAAATCTAAGAATAGAGCTGAACAGTCTTGATAAGCAATTGCACTAATGAGCACTTAGTTCATTCCCAGTAAGTAGAAGTGCTTTCTTTCATTCAACAATGACCAGTCACAATTCCCAACAGCCTGTCTACTTCACTGCAATACTAAAGGACAGTAGAATCTAAAGCATGTACAGCTGTTTCCACACTTACTGGGTGTCTTTACGCCATATAGTGCAAGGTGCCTGGTATGACTGAGAAGCTCCAACAGGAGTACTGTACAATTCTTTTCTTTGAATTTTGCATCTTAATTGCATTGCTGATACAGCGAAAAGCCACTGGGAGGAATTAAATTGTTATTGAGCCCTGATCTCCCATCTAAAGTGACGGGAGATCACAGGGGCGATATTCAATTGATCCCCGCTATCATGCTGATCATGCCCATTAGTGTTTGGTTTAGTCGCGTAAAGCATCTAAATCCAACTAAATCGAATTGGAGCAATCCCAAAAAGTCCCATTTGGGCGCCCAAACAGGTCACTTTCATATATTTCAGTTCTCACTTCCGATCACGCCCAAACGGAGCTACGAATGAATAGCTCCATTGGGCTCCATCTGCTGGCTGCCAGCGCAAATTACATTTTAATTCCACCCAAAGTGTACTGGAGATGCAACTTTAACTACACAGGAATTGCTTTTCCACATGTACAAAGTCACAGATGAAGCACAATGGATCTTGGCATGAGAAAAAGTCACGGCTGCTTGTAGTAATTGTAAAATTTGCATTACCCAGTTTGAACACAATTTAATTTATACTTAAGAGAGAATAGTGTCTCAACATTGTTATTATTAAATACAAAAGTAGCATTTACCTTGTATTCTATATTTAAATACAGACAGAAATAAAGGGAATAAATTAAATGCAAACATCAGTGATTTTTATTTTTTGGACTTAAATAGTATTTTCTTTCCTCATTATCATCATTAATGAGAGATGATTCCTGACAGATACAAATATGTCTTCATTCATATGGACTTAAATAGTATTTTCTTTCCTCATTATCATCATTAATGAGAGATGATTCCTGACAGATACAAATATGTCTTCATTCATATGTCTTTCCCTTCCTCTCGAACTTGGTTCATCATTGCTGTATGACCATATCATACAGCCCACCAAGAACCTTTGCAATCTGGCGGACAACTATGCAATAGATAGCATCTTTCCTTGTGTATCAATGCCTATTTCCCTATAGATTGTAAGCTTGCGAGCAGGGCCTTCCTACCTCTATGCCTGTTTGTTATCACCGAGTTTGTTATATCATTGTTATTTCCAATTGTAAAGTGCAACGGAATTTTCTGCGCTATATAAGAAACTGTTAATAAAAAATAAAAATATACATCAGTTGCCAAACAGCCCTTCTTGGAACTGCATGAGAATCTTCTAACGCTGGGTGTCTTTTTGCTTCTTTTTTTTTGCCAAAAAGGTGTCTTAGAAGCAAGGCACTGTGACTAGGACGCACGAGGAGACTGCTGAATAAGTTGATATATGACACGTGTATATCTGTGTGCAACTGAGTCTCTGAATCTGTACACAAAGTGCTACAATGTAGCAGCCACAGTTTTTTTCCAGTACAAGTTCTATTCTGCCTCATATACAGACTCAAACCACAAACAATATACAAGTGTCAAACATCAAATTAATCAGCACAGTCTCCTCATGCATCCTAGTCACATTGCATTGGGGCTAAGATACATTCTCTACAAAAAAAAGATGCCAGACATTAACAGAGTTGCTCTGGACATAGTAGCTCACTTGCACCAGGCATCTCGCAGTGCATGGTATATTATTTAAGGCTAGATGTATGAGAATGCATCTGTATGTTTGCATATGTATCCAGGTCTACCTCAACTGCACATTCAATGTAATCAGCCTATGCTTGCCTGACCATGCTTTTTCCTGTTCTCCTTTTACAATGAGATATATGTGTAAGATCCAAATCTGCATATGGACGTACTATATGCTCACAAATTTTTGGTACACATGTACTGTAAGGAAATGCATATTTGATGGGGAAAAACACATACATCTGACTATACAAGCTTCACTATGGAAAGGTGATGTGACTTATTATACAAATAGTAAGACATCTTGAAAAATAACAAAACTAGGCTCCAGTACACAATAACTTGCAAGCTACAACAGAAAGCTACACAGATATGTCAACGACATAATAGGTTTGGGCATTGGAGTTTCTAGAATGGGTGCAATGTGTGCGGTGCACATGGGCCCCTGGGTCCAGGGAGGCCCACACTGCACACATTGCACCCATGTTTTATTACTTACCATTCCAGAGTCCCGCACTGAAGCTCAAGCCATGGTAAAAAATCACTGGCAAAATGGCCACCGTGCATATGCAGTAGGAATTTAGTCTCCAGAACACGGGGGGCGCCATGGTTCCGGAGACCTGTGCATGCGCAGTAGACTTTGGCACAGCACCTTGAAGAGGAGGGGGCCCATCCAGAGTCATCACAGAGGCCCCCTCCTCTGTATAAATGCCCCTGGGATTGGGCAACAATGATTAGCGATTATCTATAATTTTGTTTACCCATAAGAAATATGCACACAAAGAAGAGTGAGATGCAGCATATTAGAATCAGAAGTAAGGCCTATATATGAGTTCTAAAAGCAATAGAAAAGCAAACTAATTCTGGTAGGTGACAGTGAGAGACAAAAAGGGATAATGAATCTGTTCCAGGACTTGAACCAACTTTCATTATAGCTGAAGTTCCTCGTCACTCCTGAATCCATTTACCAACAATCATTGCAGTGACTATCTGCTACATTTTACGCTGATTAATTTCTTCTATCACATTTTGATGATGAGGTACCACTTGGCTCACTTGCTCTGCATTCTGAGGCTTCGTGTCCTAATTTGTGACACATAAAGCACTTGTATGGTAGCTTTTTGGGTTTTACACACTTTGCAGCAGAAAATAATTCTCAGCATTATTATCTACAGGTACGCACTCTTAAAACTAGTACATTGGCCTATACAATCTTTGATGATAGCTTCTCAGTACAATACTCCAAAGCCTCTACAAGTAAATAATACCTTATTGTAAGTTTTTGCAGCATCGCTACTGCAACTTTCTTGTCAAGTACTTGGATGATTCTTATGTCAATGCTGAGAAATAGACATTATATACTGTGTATGTATATATATATATATATATATATACAAACAGAAAGAAAACAGCACTCACCATAGCAAGCTCACTTATCCTCACAGTTGTGAGGATAAGTGAGCTTGCTATGGTGAGTGCTGAATTGTTGTATATATTTTAGTAGGTGGCCATGGGCTACATGCACCCCACCCTATGAGTGGTGAGTGCAGACATTGCACCCCGCTTCTGGGGTGGCGAGTGCTGTGGTTTTATATTTGTTTGTATATATATATATATATATATATATATCTTGATAAATATATATATATATATATATATATATATACACTAGAGATGAGCGGGTTTGGTTCCTCGAGATCCGAACCCCCCCGAACTTCACCTATTTTACACGGTTCCGAGGCAGCCTCGGATCTTCCCGCCTTGCTCGGTTAACCCGAACGCGCCCGAACGTCATCATCCCGCTGTCGGATTCTCGCGAGATTCATATTCTATATAAAGAGCCGCGCATGCATTGGAGATTCAACAGAGAGGACGTGGCTGCGTTCTCTCCCTGAAAAGCTCCGTAATCTGTGCTCAGTGTGCTGCAAATATCTGTGCTCAGTG
This sequence comes from Pseudophryne corroboree, assembly GCF_028390025.1. Classification (NCBI taxonomy): domain Eukaryota; kingdom Metazoa; phylum Chordata; class Amphibia; order Anura; family Myobatrachidae; genus Pseudophryne; species Pseudophryne corroboree. Next base: position 352,213,368 of record NC_086447.1, on the reverse strand, counting down.
TGCTGAAAATATCTGTGCTCAGTGTGCTGAAAATATCTACGTTCTCTGCCTGAAAAGCTCCATATCTGTGCTCAGTGTGCTGAAAATATCTGTGTTCGGTGTGCTTCATTTTGGTGACCAACAGTATATAGTTGTACAGTACATGATTAGGCCATTACTGTAGTATCTTGCAGCTCAGTGTCACTGCAAGTATCCATTCCATATCTGTGCTGCATTTTGTGTGCAGTATATATAGTATTATAATTATTACAGTGCAGCATTTTGGTGACCAACAGTATATAGTTGTACAGTACATTAGGCCATTGCTGTAGTATCTTGCAGCTCTGTGTCACTGCAAGTATCCATTCCATATCTGTGCTGCATTTTTGTGAGCAGTATATATAGTATTACAGTGCAGCATTTTGGTGACCAACAGTATATAGTTGTACAGTACATTAGGCCATTGCTGTAGTATCTTGCAGCTCTGTGTCACTGCAAGTATCCACTCCATATCTGTGCTGCATTTTTGTGAGCAGTATATATAGTATTACAGTGCAGCATTTTGGTGACCAACAGTATATAGTTGTACAGTACATTAGGCCATTGCTGTAGTATCTTGCAGCTCTGTGTCACTGCAAGTATCCATTCCATATCTGTGCTGCATTTTTGTGAGCAGTATATATAGTATTACAGTGCAGCATTTTGGTGACCAACAGTATATAGTTGTACAGTACAGTAGGCCATTGCTGTATCTTGCAGCTCTGTGTCACTGCAAGTATCCATTCCATATCTGTGCTGCATTTTTGTGAGCAGTATATATAGTATTACAGTGCAGCATTTTGGTGACCAACAGTATATAGTTGTACAGTACATTAGGCCATTGCTGTAGTATCTTGCAGCTCTGTGTCACTGCAAGTATCCATTCCATATCTGTGCTGCATTTTTGTGAGCAGTATATATATAGTATTACAGTGTAGCATTTTGGTGACCAACAGTATATAGTTGTACAGTACATTAGGCCATTGCTGTAGTATCTTGCAGCTCTGTGTCACTGCAAGTATCCATTCCATATCTGTGCTGCATTTTTGTGAGCAGTATATATAGTATTACAGTGCAGCATTTTGGTGACCAACAGTATATAGTTGTACAGTACAGTAGGCCATTGCTGTATCTTGCAGCTCTGTGTCACTGCAAGTATCCATTCCATATCTGTGCTGCATTATTGTGAGCAGTATATAGTAGGACAGTGCAGCTTTTGGTGACCAGCAGTATACATATATAGTACAGTACAGTAGGCCATTGCTGTATCTTGCAGCTCTGTGTCACTTCTAGTATCCTGATCAGTGCTCAATATCTGCTGCATTATTGTGACCAGTATGTATACTGTACTGTGCGATGTGTGTTATACACCTGGTGACTATACATCCTGTAATCTGTACTGAGTGATGTGTGAGATACACCTGGGGATTATACACCCTATATACTGTACTGTGTGATGTGTGAGATACACCTGGGGATTATACACCCTATATTATTATTATTATTATTATTATTATTATTATTATTATTATTATCCTTTATTTATATGGCGCCACAAGGGTTCTGTAGCACCCAATTACAGAGTACATAAATAATCAAACAGGAAAACAGCAACTTACAGTTGATGACAGTATAGGACAAGTACAGGGTAAATACACATAGTTACATCAGCAGTTGACACTGGAATAAGTATCAGGTGGCAGAAGACTGCTGGATGTGGTACAGTTGAAGATTATTAAAGTAAGACAAAGGATAAGCACATGAGGGAAAAGGGCCCTGCTCGTGAGAGCTTACAATCTAAAGGGGAGGGGCAGACAGACATGGGTTACACAGATGGGGTTCATAGAGAACGTGGAACAGAGGGTTAGGATGAGATTTGGCTGGGTTTGGTGAAGAAATGGACCCCCAGAAGGCACAAGTCAATACTTAACATTGCAACATTTTACTGGGCTATGCAGGAGAAAATTAAAAATAGGGGAAAATAAAAATAAGAAAAAAGAATCGATAACTTCTACCGCTTTCAAAAAGGTCAATGGAAGCTGAAATAATGGACAACTACCTCATGGAAGCCAGATACAGTATACCAAACAGTACTTAGCAGAGTTAGGAATTAGTGCTTATGAAATACAGTAACATTTTGTCATAATATTTCAGAAACTGCATGGCTGGTCTCTTGCACTCTTTTGCTCTAATACACCACCTGGTTTAGGATTAATATTTAAAAACATTATGTCTCCATAATCCCAAAAACGTCAGTCTTCTTGGAAAGTGGTTTGTTCCTTTGTAAGGGAAAGAGAACTAATGTTCTCAAACAACGGTTTCTCAGTTTCTTTTTCCTCTGGGAAGGGATTGTGGATTCGCAGGAATATCTGAACATTTCTGTAATCAGAAAGCAGCGACTTTCTACAAATGTTTACGAATAATTCCAGTGATTTTGTCATTTTCTTCCAGTGATTTGGACCAATAATACCATTGATTAGAACGAATAATTCCAGTGATTTTGTCATTTTCTTCGAGTGATTTGGACCAATAATACCATTGATTAGAACAAATAATTCCTGTGATATTGAGGTGTTTGTGTCACTTAGCTTAGCCGTCCAGCGACCACAGTGCATCTCTTTTTCTCTTTTCTTTGCATCATGTGCTGTTTGGGGCCAATTTTTTTAAGTGCCATCCTGTCTGACACTGCAGTGCCACTCCTAGATGGGCCAGGTGTTTGTGCCGCCCTCTTGGGTCGCTTTGCTTAGTCATCCAGCGACCTTGGTGCAAATTTTAGGACTAAAAATAGTATTGTGAGGTGTTCAGAATAGACTGGAAATGAGTGGAAATTGTGGTTATTGAGGTTAATAATACTATAGGATCAAAATTACCCCCAAATTCTATGATTTAAGCTGTTTTGGGGGGGGTTTTGAAAAAAAAAAAAAAAATCTGACAAAAAATTTTCAGGGAGGTTTTGACAAAACGCGTCTGAATCCAAAACACGGCCACGGTACCGAATCCAAAACCAAAACACAAAACCCGAGAAATTTCAGGTGCACATCTCTAATATATACACAGGGTCGGACTGGCCCACATGGCTACAGGGGAAACCCCTGGTGGGCCCCCACCCCTCCTCTAGGGATTAGATTTTGCACTTCAATTACACATTTGTGCATATATTACATTATACTGCACAGGAGTACTTTCTGCAGTACTTTCTATCATGCATGCACAAGCAGTATTTGCTATATATATTTATCAAGGGGCCCAGAACATGCACTACTGGTTAGCCAAGCCTCTAAGCATGGGCCCCTAACACTGCACTTCCCCAGTGGGCCATTCATGCCTCAGCATGACACTGTATATGTATATATATATATATATATATATATATATATATATATATATATAAAAACAGAAAGTTCAGCACTCACCAAAGCAAGCTCACTTATTTTCACAACATCAATAAATAAATGATGGGGGTTTAGTTAGTGAATTGGCCAATGCACAGAAGCCTACAAACCGCTCGCCAAAGTACCCCATCTTCAAGCAGGTCCTAAACTATCGCAGAGTCTCAAAAATTAAAACCTAGCAATTGTATCACATAATATAACTGCAAATATGCCCACTTGGTTTACTGTGTATCTGCCAAATACTCCATGGCTTTTAAAGGTACACTAGTCACCTGACACTGGCTGATAAATTACTAAAGAACAGCTGACTCAGGTTTAAGATAATTGGGCTTGCATAGGGGTGCACGAACAAAGCTTGTGGCCACAATTAATATGAGTTAACCAAAGATTAGCCCAGCAATATACCAACAAATATAAAACCACAGCACTCACCACCCCGGAAGCGGGGTGCAGTGTCTGCACTCACCACTCATAGGGTGGGGTGCATGTAGCTCATGGCCACCTACTTAAAAATATACAAACAGAAAGTTCAGCACTCACCAAAGCAAGCTCACTTATTTTCACAACATCAATAAATAAATTATGGGGGTTTAGTTAGTGAATTGGCCAATGCTCGGAAGCCTGCAAACCGCTCGCCAAGGTACCCCATCTTCAAGCAGGTCCTACACTATCACAGAGTCTCAAAAATTAAAACCTAGCAACTGTATCACATAATATAACTGCAAATATGCCCACTTGGTTTACTGTGTATCTGCCAAATACTCTTTTAAAGGTACACTAGTCACCTGACACTGGCTGATAAATTACTAAATTACTAAAGAACAGCTGACTCAGGTTTAAGATAAGGGTTAATCTTTGGTTAACTCATATTAACTGTGGCCACAAGCTTTGTTCATGCACCCCTATGCAAGCCCAATTATCTTAAACCTGAGTCGGCTGTTCTTTAGTAATTTATCAGCCAGTGTCAGGTGACTAGTGTACCTTTAAAAGCCATGGAGTATTTGGCAGATCCACCAAGCCTGATGTATTCTCTGTACAAGTGGAAAATTATAAATTTAACAGGACTTTACGCCTTAATGAACACTTTGGTAATACGACTGACCGCACGTGGGTTTCCACGGTTCCTGACAAATTACGCAAAGTGGCACCCCGCTCTAAGTTTGAACCGAATACCTACAATCCCTCTATACGTACCTTCTCCAGGATGAAGGACCACACTTATACCCAGGCCTCACATATTACCGGTTATCCCAATCTTTCTCCTCATGAAATGACAGCCCTAAAAGACTTGTCATTTAGAACAGATCTGGTAGTAAGACATGCCGACAAGGGTGGAGCCGTTGCGGTACAGGACTTGTCTGACTATGTAGCGGAAAGCAACCGTCAGCTTACTGATTCGTCTACTTATAAATTACTGACTTTTGACCCTACGGGACAATACAAGAGGGAACTAGATATGCTTTTGTCACAGTTTGTAATAGCAGGCACTTTGACTGATGAGCAGGTACAGGCCATGACAGTGGATTTTCCTACTGTACCTTTATTTTACACTGTGCCCAAAGTGCACAAGTCTTTAACGCATCCTCCAGGCTGACCCATTGTGTCGGCGAGAAATTCATTATATCATCCTGTTTCCATCTTCCTAGATGCATTCTTAAATCCCTGCATTCAAGCAGTTCCCTCATATTTGAAGGACACCACTGCATTATTGATACATTTACAGCAGTTGATGCTCCCTTCTGACCAGTTGTGGTTGTGTAGTGCTGATGTCACTAGCCTCTACACCTGCATCCCACATGATGCAGGTGTGGAGGCGGTACGTACTCTAATTACTGATAACCCTCTATACTTGGGTCCAGTAGTAGAGACATTTTTGCAATTGTTAACCTTAGTGTTGACTCGTAATTATTTTTCCTTTAATGGCCGCATTTACCTGCAGCTGGCTGGCTGTGCGATGGGGTCCCCAGTGGCCCCATCGTACGCGAATGCATATATGTACACAATAGAAACCCAATTGTTTGGTTCTCCGGTTAGGTCATCTATGTACTTCTACAAGAGGTACATAGATGACCTATTGATCTTTTGGTCAGGTCCAGTACACACATTAACTAATTTATTGGAGGAACACAATGCCTCGGACAGCTCAGTTAAATTTACATATCAGACTTCAGAACATCAAGTACATTTTCTTGATGTGTCCATTACCATAGAACGTGGCACTATACGGACTAACCTATATGTTAAACCAACTGATAGGAACTCGGTACTGCACCATGACAGTTTCCATCCACTCCCTACACGTAAGGGTCTGCCATACTCCCAGTTACTGCGGGCAAGGAGAATTATCTCCGATCCCCAACAGACGATTGAGACAATGGATCAGATGGTCACTAAATTTGAAGCACGTGGCTACCCATGGACTGACCTCTGGGCGAACAAGTCAAAGGCCTTGAGCCATACGAGAGAATCTTTATTGAGTAGTAAATCCGAATTAAGCTTGTCACAACAGACCCCAAGGATTCCGTGGGTTAGCAGGTATACCACAGCTACCAACATCATGGTCCGACAAGCCAAGTAGCTGTGGCCGATTGCTAATTCTGACCAATCATTACCAGCTTTACTAGGAACTAGGTTACTTCCTAGTTACACTAAGGGGAAAAGTATTGCCGACAGAGTCGTAAAACTAGACATTTTTCCACTAACTAAATCAACACAATCTAATTTTTTGCGTCCCAAGGTCGGTTGTTACCGATGTTTAGGTTGCTAAACATGCAACACCCTTATGATGGGCTCTACATTCAGTCACCCTCAGACAGGGAAGAAGTTTAAAATTCAACATCGGGTCACATGTACAACCACGCATGTAATATACATGCTCAAGTGTCCCTGTGGACTAGCCTATGTCGGCAAGACACAGAGACAGTTTCGGGAACGCATGGCACTGCATCGCAGTGCCATCAAACAGGCATTAGAGAAGGGGTCTAGTGAACAGCCGGTGGCCCGACACTGCATGCTGGCAAGACACACGGTAGCCAGCATGCGTGCCATCATTATAGATCATGTCCCTCTATCCCATCGGGTTGGAGATCGGAACAGGATCCTCCTACAACGGGAGAGTAGGTGGATTTATGTTCTCAACACCCTGTCACCGCGGGGTTTGAATGAATCTTTAGGCCTCCAGTGTTTTTTATAAACAGATTTATCCCTATATATGGCCAATTATCTATTCACCTTTATCCCTTATAGTATCCACATTATTTAATAATTGATTGCTTTAATTCAGTCTATTAAGTACTATTTAAGGGAATTAGGTAGATATATATACTAATTAATTCGGTTGATGCTGTCTGATGATGATCCTGCTGGTGATTGAGCCTGTGTTTTCATGTGTTTTTAGCTATTTATGTATGTCTAGTTTGCTGGGTTCTTTCTTTTTAACGTTTTTGTTATGTATTACTTAATGTTGTTGTTTATGTTATAGGGGTTGCCCAGCAACAGTGACATACTGCATGGTGATTGGCTCCCTGCCCGGCGTTTCCGACGGAGGTCAGAGCCCTGTGAGCAGTGTACATCGCGGCGGGAAGCGTCATTGAAGACGTCGTTGGTTAGGGGTTGCCTAGTAACGGGAGCTTCATTCCCGCGATTGGTTCCCCGCTCGACGCAGCAATTGTACGTCAGTACCCTGCGACTGGGACACCTCGCAGCTGGACGTGACCTCACCATCGGCGCCTGGACAGGTGAGTTGAATCCCCGCAATGAGTGTCTATTTGGGAGGGTATATATTGTGTTTGTACAATTCCATTTGTGTATGATTAGTCCCCGAAACAGCGTAGGACCGTATTAAAGACTTTTTATCCTGATACTCCGTCTGCAGAGTGCCGCTGATTCCTGCTTTACTATATATATATATATATATATATATACTGTATATATATTCCTTCATTTTCATGCACACACTTCATTCTGTACAAAGTATGCTTCAGGTTGATTCTTCTCGTGAAATCTTTGTCTCTAGAAGATATTTGTAAAGCCACCCAAATGTCACGTGCAAATGTTTTCACGCAGCTATTGGAATCTAAATGTTGTTTCACAGCTAAGCCTGTTGTTTCCTTTGCTTTATCTACATCACCTGGGTTAGGATTAGATCACTGGTAAACTTCCACAGCTTTTCCCACTTTAATTGTATTTCCAATGGCAAACTTCTATGCGGCATAGTTTTCTGAGCCAAGTATTTTAATTAAGCTCATACTAGCCCCTGCACTGTACACAGTGTCGGACTGCGGCAGGAAGGGCCCGCACGGGGGAATACAGTGATAGGGGCCCATACTTAGGGGTGTGGCCAGCCTACAAAGGGAATGTGGCCAGCCTCCACAGAGGCTTGAAATACACAATAGTTTAGTGCAGTGTAATGCAGCATATCTACCATGTATAATAGAAGTGCACAGTCTGGAACCTGATCCCTAGAGGAAGGAGTGGGCCCTCAGGCAGTGGGGCCTACCGGTTGTTTCCCTGGTACCCCTGTGGGCCAGTCCGACCCTGACTGTACATTTTCCCATGCATGAATAAAGGACTTTTCTGTACTAACTCAGATCCTTTTATTCCAGGTTTCTGTAGCCTTTTTTTGGTATTGATTATCTTCACATGTTGGTACCTGGGCAGATCCTTTGATGGTAATAGGTATCAGCTGTGTGCGATGGAGGTTAGACATCATGGCAGATTATTAACATGGAGAAAACAGGTACAGAATAACACAGGGTTAAACGGTAGGCAGCATAACTTCAAATGCAGCCAGGAACATATGAGTTTAATGCTGAATCACATAATTGCCTGAGTCAGATGTGGATGGAGTTGCTATACATGGAAGCTGCAGTGATAGCACTTATATGTTAATGCAGCAGGAGGCGTCATGCCGGCAGTGATCCTTGCCTTTATCACTCCCCAACAATGGCAGCGATATGCCTCCATTTTGGGAAATGGAAGCCATCGACCCCCTCTCCTTGTCCCCAAACTGAATCAGACTGCTAATCTCTGACAGTCTGATGTTGATCTGAGCGCTACAATGTAGACCAGTACTGCACATGTACAGTACAGGTCCGGTGCATAGGCATAGCACCAAACATCTGTACTTTGAGGCATGCACTGCATTAGCGTTGAGACCTGAATCAGGCCCAGTGTGCCTATGTGCAAAGACAGATGGGTCCATGTTTATCTTGACCTTTAATAGGATTAACTGAGACTGGGTAGTCAGACTTAATGCATACCTCCCAACATGACCCTCTCCAGGAGGGACACAATGCTCTGCTTCTGGACTTTTCTCTTACTGTATGATTGCTGGCACCTGTGTTGAACAGGTTAATGGATAAGAAAGGTGTTTCAGCACAGGTGCTCGCGATCATACATTATGAGGGAAGTCCAGGAGCAGAGCATTCTGTCCCTCCTGGAGAGGGTCATGTTGGGAGGTATGCTTAATCCCCTGTTGTAATGACTTAATCCCCTGCTGTATTGTTCTCTGTATTGTATTGCAGCTGAGAACAATAGATGAAGGGTTTATGTTAATAAACCATGTTGTACCTAGGCGCAGCAAACTAGCCAAGATAACCGTGGACCCATCTGTACACACACAATACTTCACTAAGTGATGCTGCAAAAGAGAAGACATGTAGTGAGCTGCGCATGTGCGGTAATGCATTTGGCAGATCGGAGGGGCACATCAGGCAGTCCAGGGTCCTAGTGTCCATAGGAAGACAGAAGAGGAGACAGAGCACAAAGCACTCTCCTCCAACACATAATACTAACCTCTACACCTGAAAACCATAATTAATATAGTAACCTAATGGTAATGTAATCATAATATGGAATTTTAATATATATCCAGGGCCGGCCCGACGCATATGCGGTAGAGATGAGCGGGTTCGGTTCCTCGGAATCCGAACCCGCCCGAACTTCAGGTTTTTTTACACGGGGCCGAGCGACTCGGATCTTCCCGCCTTGCTCGGTTAACCCGAGCGCGCCCGAACGTCATCATCCCGCTGTCGGATTCTCGCGAGGCTCGTATTCTATCGCGAGACTCGGATTCTATATAAGGAGCCGCGCGTCGCCGCCATTTTCACACGTGCATTGAGATTGATAGGGAGAGGACGTGGCTGGCATCCTCTCCGTTTAGACTAGAGTACTAGAGAGAGACACAAATTTTGGGGAGCATATTATTAGGAGGAGTACTACTTGCTGCTGATAGTGTGACCAGTGACCACCAGTTTAATTAATCCGTTCTCTGCCTGAAAAAAAACGATACACAGTGTGACACAGTCACATACCATATCTGTGCTCAGCCCAGTGTGGTGCATCATATGTAATACTGTATATCATTATCTGACTGTGCTGAGTGCTCACTGCTCACACAGCTTAATTGTGGGGGAGACTGGGGAGCAGTTATAGCAGGAGTACATATTTTAAGTACAGTGCACACTTTTGCTGCCAGAGTGCCACTGCCAGTGTGACTGACCAGTGACCACTGACCACCAGTATTGTGATTGTCTGCTGACCACCAGTATATTGTGATTGTCTGCCTGAAAAAGTTAAACACTCGTCGTGTGGTGTTTTTATAAACGCATTCTGCAGACAGTGTCCAGCAGGTCCGTCATTACATAATATATACCTGTCCGGCTGCAGTACTAGTGTGATATATATATATTTTAATTTTATCTCATTATCATCCAGTCTATATTAGCAGCAGACACAGTACGGTAGTCCACGGCTGTAGCTACCTCTGTGTCGGCAGTCGCTCGTCCATCCATAATTGTATACCACCTACCCGTGGTTTTTTTTTTCCTATCTTCTTGATACTAGTAGCTTACTTTAGGAGTCTGCAGTGCTGAGTCTGACAGACAGTGTCCAGCAGGTCCGTCATTACATAATATATACCTGTCCGGCTGCAGTACTAGTGTGATATATATATATATTTTAATTTTATCTCATTATCATCCAGTCTATATTAGCAGCAGACACAGTACGGTAGTCCACGGCTGTAGCTACCTCTGTGTCGGCAGTTGCTCGTCCATCCATAATTGTATACCACCTACCTGTGGTTTTTTTTTTTTATATCTTCTTGATACTAGTAGCTTACTTTAGGAGTCTGCAGTGCTGACAGACAGTGTCCAGCAGGTCCGTCATTACATAATATATACCTGTCCGGCTGCAGTACTAGTGTGATATATATATATATTTTAATTTTATCTCATTATCATCCAGTCTATATTAGCAGCAGACACAGTACGGTAGTCCACGGCTGTAGCTACCTCTGTGTTGGCAGTCGCTCGTCCATCCATAATTGTATACCACCTACCCGTGGTTTTTTTTTTTCTATCTTCTTGATACTAGTAGCTTACTTTAGGAGTCTGCAGTGCTGAGTCTGACAGACAGTGTCCAGCAGGTCCGTCATTACATAATATATACCTGTCCGGCTGCAGTACTAGTGTGATATATATATATATATTTTAATTTTATCTCATTATCATCCAGTCTATATTAGCAGCAGACACAGTATGGTAGTCCACGGCTGTAGCTACCTCTGTGTCGGCAGTCGCTCATCCATCCATAATTGTATACCACCTACCCGTGGTTTTTTTTTTTCTATCTTCTTGATACTAGTAGCTTACTTTAGGAGTCTGCAGTGCTGACAGACAGTGTCCAGCAGGTCCGTCATTACATAATATATACCTGTCCGGCTGCAGTACTAGTGTGATATATATATATATTTTAATTTTATCTCATTATCATCCAGTCTATATTAGCAGCAGACACAGTACGGTAGTCCACGGCTGTAGCTACCTCTGTGTCGGCAGTCGCTCGTCCATCCATAATTGTATACCACCTACCCGTGTTTTTTTTTTTTTTCTATCTTCTTGATACTAGTAGCTTACTTTAGGAGTCTGCAGTGCTGAGTCTGACAGACAGTGTCCAGCAGGTCCGTCATTACATAATATATACCTGTCCGGCTGCAGTACTAGTGTGATATATATATATATTTTAATTTTATCTCATTATCATCCAGTCTATATTAGCAGCAGACACAGTACGGTAGTCCACGGCTGTAGCTACCTCTGTGTCGGCAGTCGCTCGTCCATCCATAATTGTATACCACCTACCCGTGGTTTTTTTTTTTTCTATCTTCTTGATACTAGTAGCTTACTTTAGGAGTCTGCAGTGCTGACAGACAGTGTCCAGCAGGTCCGTCATTACATAATATATACCTGTCCGGCTGCAGTACTAGTGGGATATATATATATATTTTAATTTTATCTCATTATCATCCAGTCTATATTAGCAGCAGACACAGTACGGTAGTCCACGGCTGTAGCTACCTCTGTGTCGGCAGTCGCTCGTCCATCCATAATTGTATACCACCTACCCGTGGTTTTTTTTTTCTATCTTCTTGATACTAGTAGCTTACTTTAGGAGTCTGCAGTGCTGAGTCTGACAGACAGTGTCCAGCAGGTCCGTCATTACATAATATATACCTGTCCGGCTGCAGTACTAGTGTGATATATATATATATTTTTATTTTATCTCATTATCATCCAGTATATATTAGCAGCAGACACAGTACGGTAGTCCACGGCTGTAGCTACCTCTGTGTCGGCAGTCGCTCGTCATCCATAAGTATACTAGTATCCATCCATCTCCATTGTTTACCTGAGGTGCATTTTAGTTGTGCCTATTAAAATATGGAGAACAAAAATGTTGAGGTTCCAAAAATAGGGAAAGATCAAGATCGACTTCCACCTCGTGCTGAAGCTGCTGCCACTAGTCATGGCCGAGACGATTAAATGCCAGCAACGTCGTCTGCCAAGGCCGATGCCCAATGTCATAGTACAGAGCATGTAAAATCCAAAACACCAAATATCAGTAAAAAAAGGACTCAAAAATCTAAAATAAAATTGTCGGAGGAGAAGCGTAAACTTGCCAATATGCCATTTACCACACGGAGTGGCAAGGAACGGCTGAGGCCCTTGCCTATGTTCATGGCTAGTGGTTCAGCTTTACATGAGGATGGAAGCACTCAGCCTCTCGCTAGAAAAATTAAAAGACTCAAGCTTGCAAAAGCACAGCAAAGAACTGTGCGTTCTTCGAAATCCCAAATCCACAAGGAGAGTCCAATTGTGTCGGTTGCGATGCCTGACCTTCCCAACACTGGACGTGAAGAGCATGCGCCTTCCACCATTTGCACGCCCCCTGCAAGTGCTGGAAGGAGCACCCGCAGTCCAGTTCCTGATAGTCAGATTGAAGATGTCAGTGTTGAAGTACACCAGGATGAGGAGGATATGGGTGTTGCTGGCGCTGGGGAGGAAATTGACCAGGAGGATTCTGATGGTGAGGTGGTTTGTTTAAGTCAGGCACCCGGGGAGACACCTGTTGTCCGTGGGAGGAATATGGCCATTGACATGCCTGGTAAAAATACCAAAAAAATCAGCTCTTCGGTGTGGAAGTATTTCAACAGAAATGCGGACAACATTTGTCAAGCCGTGTGTTGCCTTTGTCAAGCTGTAATAAGTAGGGGTAAGGACGTTAACCACCTCGGAACATCCTCCCTTATACGTCACCTGCAGCGCATTCATAATAAGTCAGTGACAAGTTCAAAAACTTTGGGCGACAGAGGAAGCAGTCCTCTGACCAGTAAATCCCTTCCTCTTGTAACCAAGCTCACGCAAACCACCCCACCAACTCCCTCAGTGTCAATTTCCTCCTTCCCCAGGAATGCCAATAGTCCTGCAGGCCATGTCACTGGCAATTCTGACGAGTCCTCTCCTGCCTGGGATTCCTCCGATGCATCCTTGCGTGTAACGCCTACTGCTGCTGGCGCTGCTGTTGTTGCTGCTGGGAGTCGATGGTCATCCCAGAGGGGAAGTCGTAAGACCACTTTTACTACTTCCACCAAGCAATTGACTGTCCAACAGTCCTTTGCGAGGAAGATGAAATATCACAGCAGTCATCCTGTTGCAAAGCGGATAACTGAGGCCTTGACAACTATGTTGGTGTTAGACGTGCGTCCGGTATCCGCCGTTAGTTCACAGGGAACTAGACAATTTCTTGAGGTAGTGTGCCCCCGTTACCAAATACCATCTAGGTTCCACTTCTCTAGGCAGGCGATACCGAGAATGTACACGGACGTCAGAAAAAGACTCACCAGTGTCCTAAAAAATGCAGTTGTACCCAATGTCCACTTAACCACGGACATGTGGACAAGTGGAGCAGGGCAGGGTCAGGACTATATGACTGTGACAGCCCATTGGGTAGATGTATGGACTCCCGCCGCAAGAACAGCAGCGGCGGCACCAGTAGCAGCATCTCGCAAACGCCAACTCTTTCCTAGGCAGGCTACGCTTTGTATCACCGGTTTCCAGAATACGCACACAGCTGAAAACCTCTTACGGCAACTGAGGAAGATCATCGCGGAATGGCTTACCCCAATTGGACTCTCCTGTGGATTTGTGGCATCGGACAACGCCAGCAATATTGTGTGTGCATTAAATATGGGCAAATTCCAGCACGTCCCATGTTTTGCACATACCTTGAATTTGGTGGTGCAGAATTATTTAAAAAACGAGAGGGGCGTGCAAGAGATGCTGTCGGTAGCCAGATGAATTGCGGGACACTTTCGGCGTACAGGCACCACGTACAGAAGACTGGAGCACCACCAAAAACGCCTGAACCTGCCCTGCCATCATCTGAAGCAAGAAGTGGTAACGAGGTGGAATTCAAACCTATATATGCTTCAGAGGTTGGAGGAGCAGCAAAAGGCCATTCAAGCCTATACAATTGAGCACGATATAGGAGGTGGAATGCACCTGTCTCAAGCGCAGTGGAGAATGATTTCAACGTTGTGCAAGGTTCTGCTGCCCTTTGAACTTGCCACACGTGAAGTCAGTTCAGACACTGCCAGCCTGAGTCAGGTCATTCCCCTCATCAGGCTTTTGCAGAAGAAGCTGGAGACATTGAAGGAGGAGCTAACACAGAGCGATTCCGCTAGGCATGTGGGACTTGTGGATGGAGCCCTTAATTCGCTTAACAAGGATTCACGAGTGGTCAATCTGTTGAAATTAGAGCACTACATTTTGGCCACCGTGCTCGATCCTAGATTTAAAACCTACCTTGGATCTCTCTTTCCGGCACACACAAGTCTGCTGGGGTTCAAAGACCTGCTGGTGAGAAAATTGTCAAGTCAAGCGGAACACGACCTGTCAACATCTCCTCCTTCACATTCTCCCGCAACTGGGGGTGCGAGGAAAAGGCTCAGAATTCCGAGCCCACCCGCTGGCGGTGATGCAGGGCCGTCTGGAGCGACTGCTGATGCTGACATCTGGTCCGGACTGAAGGACCTGCCAACGATTACGGACATGTCGTCTACTGGCACTGCATATGATTCTCTCCCCATTGAAAGAATGGTGGAGGATTATATGAGTGACCGCATCCAAGTAGGCACGTCAGACAGTCCGTACTTATACTGGCAGGAAAAAGAGGCAATTTGGAGGCCCTTGCACAAACTGGCTTTATTCTACCTAAGTTGCCCTCCCACAAGTGTGTACTCCGACAGAGTGTTTAGTGCCGCCGCTCACCTTGTCAGCAATCGGTGTACGAGGTTACTTCCAGAAAATGTGGAGAAGATGATGTTCATTAAAATGAATTATAATCAATTCCTCCGTGGAGACATTGACCAGCAGCAATTGCCTCCACAAAGTACACAGGGAGCTGAGATGGTGGATTCCAGTGGGGACGAATTGATAATCTGTGAGGAGGGGGATGTACACGGTGATATATCGGAGGATGATGATGAGGTGGACATCTTGCCTCTGTAGAGCCAGTTTGTGCAAGGAGAGATTAATTGCTTCTTTTTTGGTGGGGGTCCAAACCAACCCGTCATTTCAGTCACAGTCGTGTGGCAGACCCTGTCACTGAAATGATGGGTTGGTTAAAGTGTGCATGTCCTGTTTATACAACATAAGGGTGGGTGGGAGGGCCCAAGGACAATTCCATCTTGCACCTCTTTTTTCTTTCATTTTTCTTTGCGTCATGTGCTGTTTGGGGAGTATTTTTTTGAAGGGCCATCCTGCGTGACACTGCAGTGCCACTCCTAGATGGGCCAGGTGTTTGTGTCGGCCACTAGGGTCGCTTATCTTACTCACACAGCTACCTCATTGCGCCTCTTTTTTTCTTTGCGTCATGTGCTGTTTGGGGAGTGTTTTTTGGAAGGGCCATCCTGCGTGACACTGCAGTGCCACTCCTAGATGGGCCAGGTGTTTGTGTCGGCCACTAGGGTCGCTTATCTTACTCACACAGCTACCTCATTGCGCCTCTTTTTTTCTTTGCGTCATGTGCTGTTTGGGGAGTGTTTTTTGGAAGGGCCATCCTGCGTGACACTGCAGTGCCACTCCTAGATGGGCCAGGTGTTTGTGTCGGCCACTAGGGTCGCTTAGCTTACTCACACAGCTACCTCATTGCGCCTCTTTTTTTCTTTGCGTCATGTGCTGTTTGGGGAGTGTTTTTTGGAAGGGCCATCCTGCGTGACACTGCAGTGCCACTCCTAGATGGGCGAGGTGTTTGTGTCGGCCACTAGGGTCGCTTAGCTTAGTCATCCAGCGACCTCGGTGCAAATTTTAGGACTAAAAATAATATTGTGAGGTGTGAGGTGTTCAGAATAGACTGAAAATGAGTGGAAATTATGGTTTTTGAGGTTAATAATACTTTGGGATCAAAATGACCCCCAAATTCTATGATTTAAGCTGTTTTTTAGTGTTTTTTGAAAAAAAACACCCGAATCCAAAACACACCCGAATCCGACAAAAAAAATTCGGTGAGGTTTTGCCAAAACGCGGTCGAACCCAAAACACGGCCGCGGAACCGAACCCAAAACCAAAACACAAAACCCGAAAAATTTCAAGTGCACATCTCTAATATGCGGGCTACGCAGCCGCGTTGAGCGCCGGGTTGTAGAGGGCGCTGCTGCAGAGAGTGAGTTACAGTGACTCACTCTCTACAGCAGCGGTGGCTAGCAAGCGGCTCGATCCGCTCCCGGCCACCGCTGCCCGGCACGCACTTACGTCTCCAGCGGCCCGTGAGCCAATCAGAGCTCGCGGACCGGCAGCTGAGGCTCCTGATAGGCTGCTGGACCACGACCTCTGATTGGCTCACGGGCCGGCGCCGAATTTCAGATACACACCACCACTGGAGACGGAGGGGTAGGAGAGGCGCGCGCTGCCCTCTCCTCCCCTCCCAGCAGCAGCAGGTGAGCACCACTTATTTTTTTACAGGGGGGGAGGCACTGTGGGGACATGTATCAGCACTGGGGGCATATCTGGCGCTGTGGGGGCATATCTGGAACTGTGGGAGGCACTGTGGGGGCATGTGTAGCAGCACTGGGGGCATATCTGGCGCTGTGGGGGCATATCTGGTACTGTGGGAGGCACTGTGGGGGCATGTGTAGCAGCACTGGGGGCATATCTGGCGCTGTGGGGGCATATCTGGTACTGTGGGAGGCACTGTGGGGGCATGTGTAGCAGCACTGGGGGCATATCTGGTGCTGTGGGAGGCACTGTGGGGACATGTATCAGCACTGGGGGCATATCTGGCACTGTGGGGGCATGTGTAATTGCCCTGGGGGCATAGTTGGCACTGTGTGGATATGTGTATCTGCACTGGGGGCATATCTGGCACTGTGGGTATATATGTATCTGCACTGGGGGGCATATCTGGCACTGTGGGGATATGTGTATCTGCCCTGGGGGGCATATCTGGCACTGTGGGGATATGTGTATTTGCACTGGGGGGCCTATCTGGCACAGTGGGGGCATGTGTATCTGCACTGGGGGGCATATCTGGCACAGTGGGGACATGTGTATCTGCACTGGAGGCATATCTGGCATATGTGTATCTGCACTGGGAGCATATCTGGCACTGTGGAGATATGTGTATCTGCACTGGGAGCATATCTGGCACTGTGGGAATATGTGTATCTGCACTGGGCGCATAGCTGGCACGGTGGGGATATGTGTATCTGCACTGGGGGCATAGCTGGCACTGTTGGGATATGTGTATCTGCACTGGGGGCATAGCTGGCACTGTGGGCAGGGTTTAAAGTGAGCCAGAACGGGGCGGAACTGCGTTCCGTCAGTTCCACTTGGAGACGGAACGCAGTTCCGCCTCCCCCGGCTCACCTAACCCGATGTCCCGGCTCTCCCTGCACAGCGGCAGCCGGAGGCAGGAGCTCAGTACTGAGCTCCTGCCTCCGACTCTGTCAGTACGCTCTATGGGAGAGACGTCATGGCGCCTCTCCCATAGTGCCGAGGAGCGGGCGCCAAGAGAGGACTGCGGCGGGAGCGGGGCTTGGTAAGTATGGTGCCTCTCTCTCCCCCCCCCCTCCCATATGTGCACTACTAGCGGCGCTGTTATTGGGGGTTCTATACTACTGGGGGCAAACTACTGGGGGGCTATACTACAGAGGGGCAAACTACTGGGGGGCTATACTACAGAGGGGCAAACTACTGGGGGGCTATACTACAGAGGGGCAAACTACTGGGGGTTTTACTACTGGGGCAAACTACTGGAGGGCTATACTACAGAGGCAAATTACTGGGGCAAACTACTGGGGGGCTTTAATACTGGGGACAAACTACAAAGGGGCAAACAACTGGGGGGCTTTACAACTGGGGGCATTACTACAAGGGGTCAAACTACAGGGGGGCTGGGGCAAACTACTGGGGGCATTACTAATGGGGCTAAACTACATGGGGCAAAACTACTGGGGCCATTACCACTGGGAGGCTAAACTAAAGGGGGGGGGAGTAAATTACTCGGGTCATAACTGCAGGGGCATTACCAGTGGGGGCATGACTACTGGGGCTAAACTACAGGGGGCTAAACGACTCCCCCATTACTACAGGCAACATTACTACTGGGGGCAATACTACACAGGGGCATTACCATTAAGAAAAAAGTAGGTTAATACCGCGCTAGAAAGTATAGAGCTGCTCCGATTTGAAATTGGTTAAAAAGGGTGATACGGGAGCGCTAGTGAGTATTAAATATACCTGATTACGATGGACACTGGGAGGCTGCAGCAACCGATGAAAACTCACTTCCTGTGTGTGGAAAGCAAAGACCGGAAGTCCGGTCTTTGCTTTCCACACACAGGAAGTGAGTTTTCATCGGTTGCTGCAGCCTCCCAGTGTCCGTCGTAATCAGGTATATTTAATACTCACTAGCGCTCCCGCATTACCATTAAGGGCATTACTGATGGGGTGCACTGCTAATGAGGGCATTGTAAAGGGGACACTTCATAAGGGGCACCACTCTTGGGGACGTAAGGGGCACTACTATTGTGGGTATTGCATAAGGGGCACTACTATTGCGGGTATTGCATAAGGGGCACTACTACTGTGGGCATAGTATAATGGGTGCTACTGCTGTAAGCATTACAGTATGGGCTGACAAAGAAGCTGAGCTCCTGGTCCGCCCTCCGTCGCTCCGCCCCTACCATCGCCGCCGCATTGGGAGCCCTGGTTCCAGACTCCCAGCTGCAGCGGATCTGGGACCAGGCTGGCTTTATAATCCCTGCCGCCGCATCGCGCTCCTGTGACTGCGGCGCTACTAATTCAAATCTGTTACTGATTGGTTGCCGGTCCGCAGCAGTTTTGAAATATTAGCACCGTGGTCACAGGAGCTCGATGCGGCAGCAGGGATAATAAAGCCAGCCTGGTTCCCGATCCACTGCAGCCGCCCTCAGCCTCCTCTGCCGCCCCGCCCTCGGACCTCTGCATGCCCACAGCCTCCTCCTCCGCACTATCTCCGAGGCCCACAGCCTTCTCCACTCTACGCCTACCACAGCTTTCTCATCCACAGCACCGCAGACCACCGCCGCTGCTAAACAGGTAATCTTACCCTGCTGCCTTTCTCTCTCTCTAGTGCCTACTGTATGCCCCTGCTGTCACTCTCCATGTCCCTGCTGTCACTTTGCATGTCCCTGCTGTCATTTTCCATGTCCCTGCTGTCACTCTCCCTGTCACTCTGTCACTCTATAATGTGAATTTCGGCTCATTCTGTATGCTATAATGTGAATGGCGGCTCATATCGTGTGCTATAATTAGAGATGAGCGGGTTCGGTTTCTCTGAAACCGAACCCGCACGAACTTCATGTTTTTTTTACGGGTCCGAGCAGACTCGGATCCTCCCGCCTTGCTCGGTTAACCCGAGCGCGCCCGAACGTCATCATGACGCTGTCGGATTCTCGCGAGACTCGGATTCTATATAAGGAGCCGCGCGTCGCCGCCATTTTCACACGTGCATTGAGATTGATAGGGAGAGGACGTGGCTGGCGTCCTCTCCATTAGAAATTAGATTAGAAGAGAGAGAGAGATTGTGCAGAGTCAGACAGAGTTTACCACAGTGACCAGTGCAGTTGTTGTTAGTTAACTTTTATTTATTTTAATATAATATATCCGTTCTCTGCTATATCCGTTCTCTGCCTGAAAAAAAACGATACACAGCAGCAGCCAGTCACACAGTGTGACTCAGTCTGTGTGCACTCAGCTCAGCCCAGTGTGCTGCACATCAATGTATAAAAGGCAAAGCTTATAATAATTGTGGGGGAGACTGGGGAGCACTGCAGGTTGTTATAGCAGGAGCCCCCAGGAGTACATAATATTATATTAATTTAAAATTAAACAGTGCACACTTTTGCTGCAGGAGTGCCACTGCCAGTGTGACTAGTGGTGACCAGTGCCTGACCACCAGTATAGTAGTATATTGTTGTATGTATTGTATACTATCTCTTTATCAACCAGTCTATATTAGCAGCAGACACAGTACAGTGCGGTAGTTCACGGCTGTGGCTACCTCTGTGTCGGCAGTCGGAACTCGGCAGGCAGTCCGTCCATCCATAATTGTATTACAATATATACCACCTAACCGTGGTATTTTTTTTTCTTTCTTTATACCGTCGTCATAGTGTCATACTAGTTGTTACGAGTATACTACTATCTCTTTATCAACCAGTGTACAGTGCGGTAGTTCACGGCTGTGGCTACCTCTGTGTCGGCAGTCGGCAGGCAGTCCGTCCATCCATAATTGTATTATTATTATAATATATACCACCTAACCGTGGTTTTTTTTTCATTCTTTATACCGTCATAGTGTCATACTAGTTGTTACGAGTATACTACTATTTCTTTATCAACCAGTGTACAGTGCGGTAGTTCACGGCTGTGGCTACCTCTGTGTCGGCAGTCGGCAGGCAGTCCGTCCATCCATAATTGTATTATTATTATAATATATACCACCTAACCGTGGTTTTTTTTTCATTCTTTATACCGTCGTCATAGTGTCATACTAGTTGTTACGAGTATACTACTATCTCTTTATCAACCAGTGTACAGTGCGGTAGTTCACGGCTGTGGCTACCTCTGTGTCGGCAGTCGGCAGGCAGTCCGTCCA